>NC_141927.1:8042546-8139000 GCF_057802395.1 Ceratotherium simum simum
AAAACTGTCAAATGAGACAAGTGAAACTTTATCTCCAAGAGGGCATGAGCATTCCTTCTCTGGAGCTCCAAGAGGAAGTACAGAAGAGAGTACAGGCCCCAATGGCCTCTACACTTTTCTGAAAATATAAATCACTCAAGGAAATGTTCAGCTGACATTTCCCAGGCCCTGCTCTCCCAGGATCAGGATCTTCCTGGTACTGAGCACAGGAGCCTGGAGCTCACCTGGACTCAGGCCTTGGGGAAATCCTCTTCCTTCCCTCCACAGCTCCTTTCCTTGCTCCAACTGAGAAATCACATCTGATTTGCAGACTTCATACCCTGTGTGTGGGGAAAAATTGTTCATCAGTTTTGGATTCTGTGCTGAGAACCATTCATGCTCTTTAGTTTCAGGGCAGAACATCAAGGAAGAACAAGGGAAACACTGAAGGATGTTTCTCCAGAGAAGAGCACCTGGAATGATGACGGTTATTCAAGGTCCTTCAATAGGCAAGACGAGAACATCATGGCACGTGACAACATAGGGAGAATTTCTTGTTGCTGATGCTGCAGGCGAAGTCAAAGACAGAGTGTGGAAACCTCAGGGTTTTCAACAAAGGAGGAATTAAATGTCCCCACAGTAGGCTGAACTTCATTTTAAAAAAATCCAATGCATTGAGGTTTCACTCAAAACAATATATTTTGTATTTGGAAATAGATAATTAGATTAATTTCCACGAATAAATTTTTAACTAATTAGGTCGATGTATAGAGAAGAATAGTTATTCAGTAAATATTTACTACTTTCATTCATTTATTATTTAAAAATATCCATTGGATTCCTGCACAGTCCTGGGTACAATAGAGATCAAGAAGAAAGAAAGACATGAAAGAAGTGGTCAGGAAATCTGAAATCTAGATGACAAAATAGGTGGGCAAATAAAGAAATAAACAAATTATCTTCAAGTAGAGTTTTTAGCAACTCTGAAGGAATCTGAATGAGAGGCTTGAGGCGGGCAGCATGTGGGGGAAGCTAATCTGGATACTTGTTTGACTGGAATAAATCAGCAAGTGAGACTCCACCCATCGGAGACCAGATGACTGAGGTTCTCCAGCATCAGCATCTCTGTACAGCTTCCTTTCTGGGATGCATCCAGCAGGGCCCACTCTTCCTGCAGTCTCACAGCCATATCCTTGAAGGTCACTGCCGATTCCCAAAGCATCAAAGGACATTTTGATCTCAGCCAGGGCCTTCCCTAGCAAGGACCAAGGAGTATGCTGGACGTGATAGTGCTGGGGACCAGGGCTTGCTGCATGCATGGGAAAGCTCTAACACTCTTTGGGGTTCCAGTCAATGCTGCTCTTGTGCTGATACATCATGTGTCATTCATGATACATCCACATAAATGTACGCACATATTTGCAAACATAACCTCATTAAGAACGATTCTGATGAGGTTTGCGGGAAATAATCTGGACGTAGCAATGCCCAACATTCTGCAGGACTGACTGGGCCTGGGATAACAGGTGTAGTCTCTTCTCTACATAACTCACGTGTTCATGATAAGCCATAAGACTTACATTTCAGAAGGGCTTGAAACCCAGGGGCCCTAAGCCTGCTGTCCATAGAAGGAACATGCACTAGCCTGACCCTCCTGTGAGTAAAGCTTTGCATGTCAATTCTCTCTGGGACACTCCAAGCATTGGTTGTCATTTACCTCTCCTGTATCATCATCCTGTCTACATGCTTCCATGGGTAATAGTAGCCTCTCAATTGAACCTGGATCTTTCCAGTCCTCTTCAAAAACTGCTATAGGTATTTAAGTTTTTATTCTATTAAAATCCTTCTCAATGCACAGCCAATATTAAAGAAAACAATACTCACCAAACATTTATTTGCTTTTCAAATTTGAACAAAGTTTAATAGTATAAAGAGGGAAACTGGGTTGTTGGGGACAAGAGTGGTAAGTGAGAAATTTTTCTTTGTTCAGTTATTAAAATGTGACTGAAGTATGTTCTATAAAAACTTTAGTAAGTTTAAAATTGGAGAAAGTAACTAAATGACTCCTCATTGCTCTCTTTGCTCCCCCACTTCCCCCATCTCTCAATGCTGCATAGCCCTCCTCTGCAGCATCTGAAACACTGATGGACTGAACTCACCTGAAGAAACATCTCCCTCCCTACAAGACTGTAAACTTCTGCTCTTACTCATCTCTATCATCTGTGTTCACCACATGCTTAAGCCCACTGCAGACACCAACAGCGTTAATGAGTGAGTTACTTCCTAGCCGAGGCCAAGGGATGGAGGAGAAGAAACAACTTTTCACCTTTTCTTCAAAGACAATTTTCTTCTGCAATAAATTACTGTAAATATTGGGTAGCGGATTATTGTTTGATCAGTCTCTGACCTTCCATGCGCCTCCCAGAGTCCTGATGCAATGTGACTGACACTAATATTTCACTGAGGCACACAGAAGATCCAGGCCAAGAAGAGAAATCTCCTCATCCCCTGGACAAAGGTATCAATTCAGGAGAAAGAGCAAGTGCTACTCACCTGTGGTTGCATTGCCTACAACTCAGTCGCGCCTGTCTTCCCGTGTATTTTCCCCCAGAAACAGTCCAATAAAGAAGCAGACAAAGCTGAGAAAAGAGAAAGAAACCACGAGACTCCAGTCTTTTCTGACATTTCTAGATATGCCCATCCTGAATCCTCAAACATTCACATGGTAGCGACTCCCTCCCACAGTCCAACCCACATGTAACTGCAGAGTCAACAAGGACAAATGGGGAGGAGGGTCAACAATAAGAAGCCTTTGGCTATTGATGCTCATAAAGAAGATATTAATATCCCCATTCCAGAAATAACAAAAGTATAGGGCTTTATAGTTTAATTAGACCTGATATTCAGATGTATTATTTAATTCCATCCTTGGCACCAAATCCTAGGAGAACTTGACTCCTGTCACGTGGAGACTCTTATCCATAACCCAAGACATCATTCTGGAATTTCTGATTTTATAATTCTTGGTGAGGTTCACCAGCATGGTTTTCCAACACCCATCTAAGCTCATTATTGCCGCACACTCTCTCTCCTCTACCCTGTCCTAACCCTCGAGATACACTTGCCCTCAGTCATCTTGGCTCCTTCACATGTGGGATTCAGGCAAGCTTAGTGACTCAACCTTAGCTGTATACCTCAGAGACTTGCATATGTGGCCAAGAAACACTGAAATGTCTTTAATGTTGGGCTGGAACAATTCAAAGACCCATCCTTCAAGTGTTCAGTGACTTATCATGAAGTCCAGCACATACAACCCGTTGCACAGGAAAGAAGCAGGAGTGCATTCATCACACTGTACTGTTGTGATGCACAAACTCCATAGACAGACAGGCTCATACAATACAGAATGAAGGGGTTTAGGTTTGGAGGAAATTTATTGACTCCTTGGGATATCTCAGTGAAATGGTGTCTGGAGTTCTAGATATTTTTATCAACAAGATTATCTCTGCATTTCATAATTTAAGTATATGAAAGAGTTTGTCAACTCTAAAGTTTACTACCTAAAAAAATCTTTGTAACTACACGTACTGCATTAACAAACACTTATGATGTGCCAAGAACAGGACATGATGAAAATGCTTTGAGGGACTGGAAAGACAAAAAAAATCTGTTAGTATTACTTGAGACTCTCTGAGTAGAATTTACATATATATTTTTACATACATACATTTCATTTAATACAATAAGCCTGTCTTTATGGATTAATTACACATTTAACAAGTGATGTGCTCTAGGTTCAGAAAGCTTATTTATATGACACAATTGCATATCCAGAAATTGACAGAGTTAGAATTTAAAATGAGCTCTGCCCACCTCTGCATGTCAAATCCCTAAACTTGCTCATCTTGAAGGCAGACACCAGAACCACATTTAACCTGTTCATGTCACCTGTCAGATCCATGACCAGAGACTCCTCCCTCACACACCTTGTGCTTTTAGCCTGTTCATACATTTACTCCCCACACTCAAGTTCTCCTACTACGTGGGAACCTCCAGTTCAGTGACCCCAATTTCCAAAATCAGCCCCCACCTCTCTTCATCTTTATTGATCATTGCAACACACACATACTCATTTCAACATATACACACCAAGACCAACAATTCTCATGCCCCTTAGATCATCTCTGCATCTGCTGATACAGACCCCGACGCCAGATGTCTCTGCATCTGTCACAGCACACGATTAGGTATTGATCTGGTCTAATTACAGTGTCACAAATCTCCTGAAGGCTTTTTCTAAATATCTGGCATCCTACTATGGCTTAAGAATAAACTCATTCTCCCATGCTTAATAAATATTTCAACATTCCCTGTGCCTTTCGAATCTCACAGATTCTCACCTTTTTCCTCATTTTTCAAAAATGGCTTCGCTTCCTACTGCAGAGACGAAAAAGATAATTTGAAGAACTACTTCAGCTCATTGTTATTAAATCTACAATTATTCCTGCATTCCAACCCATCAGTGTATCCTCTCTTGTAAAATCTGAAAAATCATCTCTATTCCTGATGAAATCCAACTTTTCCAATTGTAACCTTTTCTCTCCTATTCCCACAAATATTTTAAAATGTTGACTACAACTGAATTTCCTTTACCAGTAACCTCTTGATTACTTCCACAGCCATCTCCTTAAACTCATTTAATCTCTCCATTCTGGAAACAAAAACCTCCTCTAACCAATTTACATCTAGTTCCTGCCACATGACCTTTTTCCATTCAAAATGAAATTGAAAAACGAGCATTCACTTACAATTTCCTCATACTCCCTCGCTCTCTGATTTACAAAAATAATGATCCTCACGTTAATAAACTTGATAAGATCACAGTTATTCCCCCAAAGTTAAATCCAATGTGTGTTCTCAGCCTTTTACTTGGAACCAAAGCACTATTGGCACATGATCTCCTTTTGGGAACTTTCTTTTTCCTAGGCTTCTCTGACAGCTAAGATTGCTGTCTTTAAAATATTCTAGTCCCTCCTTCCAGGACTCCTCCTCAAACAATAGTGGTGAACTACCTCAAGGTTCAATCCTACTCCTTTTCTCTCTTCTTACAATATGCTATCTTGGAAATCTCATAACGCTCCTTCGCTTGTTTCAATTTCTTCCATTGTTATCTCTAAACTCATAACTAAACACTCAAATCTAGATTCCATGTCTGAGCTATAATCTCCACTTTTATGTATTACAGGCACGTAAAATGAAATATATTTCAAAATGAAGGCATTAACTCTTTTTTAAATAAAAATTCCTCATCTTCTAGTCTTCAAAGGCAGACAATGGTTCCACTAGATATCCAAGGATTTATCTTTGACACTACTTTTCAGAACCACACAACTGAGCATTGCTGTTACCTCTACACTGAGCACTATCATCATCCTTCATTTTCACCCCAATATCGACCCATACAGGACCACACCACACTCACTAGGTTTCAGTCTGAGATTAAATGCCATTTCTTCAGAGATCCCTTCTTTGAACCACTACCTAAGTGAGCCTTTCCTTCTCCATTAGTTGTCTTGAGTAGAACCCTACTTTTCCTTTGGGTCACTCATCTAATTTCTCACTATGCATTTATTTGTGTGTTCCTTCCTTCCTTGTCAAGACTAACTGCAGAAAAACCACCTGCAAAATCATAAGGGAAATTTCTCTTTGACTACAATTTATGGATTATTAATAAACAGAAATTTCACACACACAATCACCTAATCTGCCTTCAGATGATTAATACAAATGTCCTCAGTCTGAGTAAACAATCCTCTTCATAATTAATGTTCACTGACAAAACAAAGGAGATTAGGTCTGACCAGGGGAAATTTCCTCCAGTACTCACCAAAACCTAAGTAGATGGAAAACCTGTGATACTGTGAGGTTGTCGAGTTGCTGTCACCACATTTCTGAGCTCAGAGCTCAGTCTCTCCAGGAACAGACATACACTTGTTTTTGGACTCACTTTGATGTAGTTGATAACATCATCAGATTTACAATACAATGCACAGACCCTGTTTACCTTGGATGTCAATCAAGATACAGCCAATCAAGGAACAACTAGTTTAACATAAAATTTTCCCTCTAACTAAATTAATCATTTAGATGCACTTATGAAAAATGGAGTGATTCCTGAAATCCTATTGGTATTCTAAACCATCCAAAAATCTCAGTACTTGGTGGGTTTTGGCCTGTTCTGTAAACTCTGCAGGGAATTAACAGCAAGCTGATCAGTCTTTATTTTTAATTGGGTCTAAGCTATCAAAATACTCTCAGCCTGTGGGCAATTCTACTTTGGGTATTTATCTGAAGGAAATGAAAATACTAACTCAAGAAGATATCTGCACCCTCAGGTTCACTGCAGCATTATTTACAGGAGCTGAGACACGTAAGCAACCTCAGTGGTCATATATATATATATATCTTAATGTGATTCATCCATAAAAAAGAGTGACATTTGCAACAACATGGACGGACCTTGGGGGCATTATGCTAAACGAAGTAAAACAAACAGAGAAAGACAAATACCTTATGGTCTCATTTATATGTGGGATCTGAAAAAAAAAAAACTCAGATAAAAGGACAGATTGGTGGTTGCCAGAGGCGGGAGTTAGGGTGTGTGTGAAATGGGTGAAAGGAGTCAAAAGGTACAAACTTCCAGTTATAAAATAAATAAGTCATGGGGATGTAATGCACAACATGGTGACTACAGTTAATAACACTGTATTGTATTTTGGAAAGTTATTAAGAGAGGACATCTGAAAAGTTCTCATCACAAGAAAAAAAATTTATAAGTGTGTGGAGATGGATGTTACCTAGACTTAATGTGGTGATCATTTCACTATATATACAAATATCTAATCACTATGTTGTACACCTGAAAGTAATATGCTATACGTCAATAATATCTCAATAAGAAGTTAATCTATTATATTAATTAAACAAGAAGAAAGTCTGAGAGGAAGAAAAAAAATGAGTTCTAGTCTTGGTTCATCTGTAACTAGTACTTTGGCCTTGGTTAAATTCCTAAATCCAGAGTGAATCCTTGTTTTCCCCTTACAGTTCAGAACTGGCTATTACTGAAAGCCTGTAAAGCCCACTTTTCACCTTAAAAGCCATACTGCAGACCTTTCTTGGCTGTCATTGGCACCTGGGCACCAATTCTTCCCTATTCTCTGGGCTCAGGAGGGTGCACGGCTGATCCACACACTGTTGTGAGAACTGAGCTAATTCACTAAGCTGCTCTTTAATACTAATACTCTCAACCCCCACCCAGCACCACCACACATAAGATTAAACAGGGTAAGATGCACCTTTATAAGTAAAACAAAAATTATTGTCTTTACATAGCACCTCTTAGCCAACACATCAGTTCAGCTTGTTCTGAATTTGTTAAGAGAACATTTCAGTAGAACCACACTGGTAACACTTTTGAAATTAAAAAGAAAAATGCGGCACTAGAGAAGACAAGATGTTTATTTTCATATGTATGATATATTCAAGAATTGAAACATTGCGAGGGTTCTAGAGGGTGTATAGTTTAATACAAAGGAAAAGAAAGCCAACCCTGCTTGGGTCTCTCCAAGGAAATCTTGCTATGTCCTTTTAAGGACTGTAAATAACTACTACATAGTTTAAAAATATTTCACCTCTCAGAATAATTGAGCCACAGTTCATAACTGATTTTAAGTGTAAGCAGAATGTGTTTTAACTGATTTTTTAAACAATAAAATTTAGAATTTAGATGTCTCAGGATATCTTTTAATAAATCATAAATGATTACGAAGAAATGTTAAACAATATATTCTCATTTTGAGTACAAGCTTTTGTTTCAAAATCAGTATTTTCCCTACCTTGTCTTTTTATAAAAATTTAATAAAATTGGTAGTGTCCTAGATTTATTTATTTTAACAATGTCTATCACAGCGAGGTCCTGCAGAAAACATGTCAGTAAGCTGAAATTAATTTAAAGTCATCTAACACTTTCACTGGGTCATGAGCAAATGCTAGTCATGGTAATACTTCAATTCGAAAATAAGATAAGCTGAGGACCATTATTTTAAATACAGTATAGATGAGGCAACTTCCTTTATAGCTAGGAAATGTTATGGTTTGGATGTAAATAAGATATTAACGTTTATAATACTGTGAATTTAAATACACCGACTTTTCATTTTTTCATTATCTTTTCAACGACTTTCACTGTTTTGGAAAAATTACCCGCTAACAACGAACAGAAGCGCGCACAGAGCTGCAGACGTCTTTCCTGCCGCCCGGGGACTGGGCGTGTCCTGACCCGGCCCCTCCGTGTCCCCAGGTCCTTCCACCGAAAGTCAGGACATTTCATGCGTTCCCTTCACAACTGTGCACGCGGTTCCCTCTCTCTGCATCTGTATCGAGATTTCTGCCCAGAAAGGATCTTGAATCCGTAACAGGTGCTGCACGTGCTCTGATGTCGCCCCCCGAGCCCTCGGGGAGCGGGGCCTTCTGCACGAGAAGCCTGGTTACGACCCTGCAGGAGGGGCGAGGACCGAGACACGCGGGGACGGCCCAGAATATGCAAGGCTCTAGCTCGACAGCTGAGAGAAAATATCCCGGAGAAGCCGCAGCAAGCTCCCTGCTCAGCAGCCCGGCCCCAACCAGGATTTTACTCACTGTAGACGCGACACCACCTTGTCCGAAGCGACAGAGTCCCTGTTCTCCCTGCACACGCGGCCTCGAGGTCCAGGGCGGAATGCACATGCGCAACACGCCTGCCCGCCAGGGAAGGCCGGAATAGGTGCACTCGGGCGCCCTCTGCCGGTGGTCTGGGAGCAGTGCAGGACTCTCAGAGCTCGCTATTCTGCGCTCGATGTGAGCCCCTTAGGGGCCCTCTCAGGATTGGAGAGGGAAGTTACAGACAAGGGAAGGGAGAGGGCTAGGATGACCCAGGAGGTAACGGATTACAGATGGAGACATTGATATGAGCCATTAAGCAATGTTTACCTTCATATCAATGATGATTATTACTTAGAGAAATGCACCTGTGTCTATATCTATGCATTGGAAGAACTGTTTAACCGGCACAGGTTTTCAGGTGTAGAAAATGAAAAGCTCTGGAGATGGATGATGGTGATGGTTGCACAACAGTGTGAATGTACTTAATGCCACAGAATGTACAATTAACTATGGTTAGAATGGTAAATTTTATATTATTTATATTTTACCAAAAAATGCAAGGTGAAGAAACAAACATATCCACAATTTTTTTTAATCTTAGAGAAAATATACGTTTTTAAAAGTATGCATATGTGTACACATATTTTTTAAAATGTATGGAAATGGTAAACAACAAATTTTGGTGCATGGCCTCAAAAAGGGATCAGATCAAATGTGACTTGATTAAGTTGGTTGGATTAGATCACCTGAACAGTCAGAAGAACCTGAAACAGTATAAGAGTCAGGCTGGAAATCAAACTTCCTCACGACCCCTCCTCAGCCATCCTAGAAACCGCATCCCGTCTAAAGGAGTTTGTCCAGCATCCACCTTTCTGAGGATCCACTGACAGAGGGGGAAAGGACAGCTGGATTTCAGGCTGCTTTTCTCTACAGATTTGGTCCTCAGATCATCCCTCAGAGAAATAGTACAGTGGGAAAAGTATGTAGTGATGTGGCTTTAAGTGATTGTGGAAAGACTCTTTCATTTTAATAGTATTTCTTAGGAAAGAGACTGAGAAAAATGCATCGTTGTAAATGCTGATTATTACATGAAAGTTCAAGTTTCAAAGGCAATATACACCCTGAACTGAATGAGACAGTGTGTGAGCAGTTATAGAAACCTGGCAGTTTTAGTTACGGAAATTTAAAGACTAATTTATTTGTTCATCCTTAGATGAAATATATTCATTTCACCTTTACTAGAACTTAGTTGAAAATTAAAGCACTGAAGATAAAGGAGTCAATAAACAGCCCAGACTCTCAGCTGTGAAGCTGTCATTCTAGTAGAGTGGAAAATAATTTTTCTATATTTAATTTGGAATTCATATTTTGGAATTTCCTCATCTCATGTCAAATATGGCATTCAAGTTTTGAAGAGGAAAGCAGAATTTGTTCTGAATTTTTGAATATGTGTGCCACAGGATTAAATGTAGCATTCCCATAACCTTGATTATTTTGTAACTCCAAGCAAATGTTTTCTTTCTTTCTCTTAAAGCAATGAAATGTAATAGGTCTAAACAAGTTCTGTAAAATCAGTCATTCAAGTGTGCAAAACTAAATTCACCATTTACAAGTCACGTGTCTTGTTTAAGTCAGAGTCTTCTACTGAGGTTAGGTAATCAGGAAAGAGGATGGAAAAAGTCTGGGAATGATACATCTCTTTGTGAGAAATGTGTCTGACTTAGCGGTCATGATGCCTCCTCATCCCTCACTGAATAAGGTGCACGAGGGACTTCTGTCTCTGTGAATCTGAAAGTTTTCTTTTTCTTTTGACTCAGGAAATCCAAAAATCAAGTCCCAAGGAAGACTGAGGTGACTCTCCAAGGAGGTGAGGCAAATGGTGGGCCGTTTCACCCAGGACCGGCCCTCCAGACTCTTTAATACCCAGAAAGGGAAGAAGCGACAGAAGGGACCAGTGGCGCAGAGGGCTTCCCTACCAGAGGAGGAGGATCCCAGGGTAAGTGCAGGCTTATGTCTATCGGGAACCAGGGGATGGCATGAAATCCAGAGACAGGGTTCAGACATGCACAATTCTGTGTCCACAACTTCCTTGTCATTTCTCATCCAAGGATTGCCTACCTTGGGACCTCATCACCAGGCACATGGGTCCATTCAGAGACTTGGAGGAACAACCTCACTCCTACTTAGTGTCATGTCCAGGCTGGAGTTTATCCAAATCTTTAAATCTGGCTCAGTCTCCTCATCTTTAGACCATCTAATCCATCCTCCTAGGACCCCTCATCAACACAGGCTTTGGGCAGGACAATATTTATAGCATGTTGGCACATAAAGGGTCATGTGACTATGTCTCCTTTCTGAAACCAATATTCATCTCTCAAACTACAACAGTATATTCACCTTTAAATCTGCCTGTGATTTCTGCTGACTCAGTGACCACCTCCTCCTACGCCCACAGGTGAAGTGCAAGGACTGCAGAACCTTTGGGCACAAGGCAAGAAGCAGGAGGCACCCTCTGAAGTGCTGGGACAGGGCCGTAGTCCTCAACCCTTGGGGTCAAACAAGGTGAAGGAGAACCTGAAACCATGGAAGCCTGAGGCACCAAGGAACCCCAGGCCCTTTAACATAATTCAAAGTGAGATGGAACAAGGACAGACGTGAGGAACGTGGGAGTTTTAACCAATCTTTCGGTGTTGGAACCTATGGAGCCTGTGTCTCTTCCTCTTACACTGTGTGCAAAGACATCTCTGGGCAAAGACACGAACATGGAGAGAAATAGAGAAGAGTTACATATCCTCCAAGGGTCCAAACTCAGGAGCCCATTCTACTCCTGTATAATTACTGAGAGGCTGGGACCAGGGCACATCTTGGAACTTTGCAAATGACATGAAGAAAAGCAGTGAAGCCTAAATGAAAGTATATTATGGAAAAACCTGGAGGGTTACCTGGAGTTGGGGGAACAATCTGAGATGAGGGAAAGGGCAGTCTTGTCCAGAGCTTCACTACCTGTCTCACACTGAAACACTGAATAGGTCTGGGTCCCAGTAATTTTTCTCCCATTTGGGGACTTGAAATTGGGGTACACCCATTTGTCATGGTTTGTTCTATAGGTAGTCAGAGCAGCAGAGGATGGTTGAACTCTAGAAATGTCCCAGGACATCTCAAAATTGTAAGGAACTGACAGAGTCCTGTGATGATCTGTGGGTGAGTCTCCCCTGGTCCCAGCTCTTTTTCTCTTCTGGGTAACCCCAATATGCTTCAAGACTATGCCCCTTCTGTGAGGGGGAGTTGTTAAAATTCCATTCTGGCCAATGGGATTCCAGTCTGTGAACTTTTAGGATGCCAATTTTCGTTTGTCTCTAAATTTTTGTACTGTTACTTGCGTGTCTGCCAGCATGCTGTTGAGGACATGTGGAATTTATTTTTTCAGATGCCTCCAAAATGTAGAATCCTCTATGCATCTTTTAAATTGCTAAAAATACTCTGAAATTGTCCATCAAAATTTATTAGTCATTAATCTGCCTCTAAAAGTTCATTAGCTGTGTTAATGCTTAGAACAGTGTATGAAAGAGCTTGTTTCCACTTAGAGACAATATTAATAATATCCATACTATGAAATCTGAAGTAAAATGTTTTCACTTTGATAATGTAATTGATTTTATCCTACCACTCAGTACTTCATATTTAAAATGACTGCTAATGATTCTTTAACTGCTAAATTAAGTGTTACATGTTCCATGTCTTTTATTTGGTTGATTTAAATTTTCACTTGATGAAGAAAATCTTAATATATATTCTATGCATGGTGTCTTCTCCTACAGGATACAAGCAGGCCAATCAATTCCTGTCCTCACAGCCAAGAAGAGACCTGTCCTGAGCCTGTTCCTACAAGTCAGCACCTATTAGGAAACCAAATATGACATCCACGTGCCCTGCAGTGTCTCCCATCAAAGCACCTGAGCTGAGCTTCTTCTCACCTCATGGAAAAAAATAAGTATAAGAAGTGGATATCCCTGATGCCTCTCAGCCAACATCCAAGCACCTTGGCCAGGACTGACACTCATTCTCCAGCTCACAGACAATAGGTCTGATGTTTGCTCTCCTGATGTTCCCCAGGCTGCCTCCAAATCTCGTGGTCTGGGCCATGCTGTAAACTCCCATGCACAAGGAGGCTGATGTAAACTTTCATCCCACCCCACATGCTGTACATAGATTGGGCAAGAACCCCAAACTCAGCATGACGGCACCAGGTGAGCGATCTGCCCAGATCCAATCCAGTGAAGTCCCTGAACTGAGCCCAGCGCTGAGTCTCTGCCTCCCAGGTGAATGGGAAACAGAGACTGAAACTACATTCTGTGGTCTTTAGTGTGAAATTGCACATTCTGACCACACCGAGTGTGGCGAGTCACGTTCCAGTTCCCCTTGTAAATGACCTATTCTGTGTGCTGGAGGCACAGATGAACCCAGTGCAACCAGCGCGCACATCCGCCCGCACCGCGGGCGCTGCGCCCCCGCAGCCGAGTCGCATCTGCTGGACTCACGACACGCTCACTGTGCAGGTTTTTGACTTAAACACATTTCAGGTTGCTGAGAAAGAAACATCTCCGCATTCAGTGTGATTGGCCCCTTAACTCTAAGCTTTCACCGAAAAGTATCTGAATCATTTAACTTGCTGCAGTGGGCGCAGCGCAGCCCCACTGACACCCAACACCTCGCCGTGGACTCAGACGCACAGACTCCACTTCCGCAGGCGGAAGTACCGGCAGACCGGAAACGCACGAGGCGGAGGCGCGCAGGCCCCGCCCACACACGCCCCTCCTCCCAGGCCCCGCCCACAGCCTCCTCCTTCCAAGCCCCGCCTCCCAGAGCTCCCAGTTTCCTGCAGACCCGGAAGTAGATTTCCCAAATCAAAGGTCAGCTCCCAGGGCGTGAGTTTCCATATTTGTGTCGCAGCAGCGATTCAGGGCCCCATCGCCCCGCCCTCCACATGCGCAGTCGGGACGCCGGGACGTAAGAATCCGCGCACGCGCGGCCCCTCGGGGAGCTCCGCGGGGCCGCGAGAGGCCCCCGGGTAGTTCTGCTGCCGGTTCTGTGGGCGCGTCAGTTTCCGCTTAAAATCGGTCCGAGCCGGTTTGCTCTCTGTTCTTTGTCTTCCTGTCTCCACGGGGTTTCCCCTGTACACCCTGCTTGGGGTCAAGTCCCCATGGGAGAGGGATTCTGCACCTCTTGCCCCCTGGAGGGCGGCTCCGGGTCGCCGCGCCCTCCCCCTGGCCCTGGGCCCCGCAGACCGCGGTCAGTCCCGAGACCCTCCCTCCGTCCCTGACCCGCGGTCCGCAATCCCGCCCTTCCCTCTCCCTCAGGGAGGCCGTGTCCGTGCGGGGATTCCACCAGGGGCTCCCGTGACGCCGGGTCCTGTGTCCACATCCCGTCCCGGGGTTTCACATCCCGACGCCCCGCGGGAAGGTGTGTTCCTCCCGGGCGGGGCGTCCTCACTCTGTTCCCTGACTGTGGAGGGAGGGGCGGGGGAGGAGGGGGAGCAGGGAGAGGAGCTGGGAGCAAGGAGGAGAGAGAGGGTAAAACTTGGGACAGAATCGGGTTCCAGTGTTTGCTCAGACTTACGTTTAGTGCAAACGATTCCACTGCAAACCATTCCAGTGCAAACCATTCACTGTTAAATATGTTTCCTGTAATTTTCTGGATTAAAAACACTCTCCCCATCATTTGGCATGATTTGTAAATGTTTTCGAAGGTCAAAGTATCGTATAAAACGAAAAAGGTTCAGGTGTTGAATCACCTTTTCCTTATTGGATTAAGTTCCAATTTATGATGATTTATTATTATGTAACCATACCACTGATGGCCAAATGGCTTAAATAGCTAACTTGGTAAAACTGTATATGCTGTAAAGCATTCTTCCATTCCTTATAAATTATGTTGAGAATGCTGTTTTGCACCCATTGCTGTTTTCATTTTGATGGAATAGTTAATGATTTGGTACCTACATTCCTAAGTAAGGCTGGTTATACATTGTCCTTTAGCTCCACCCACCTCTTCCAGATCCGTTTCAGAGTTTCATCCCTCTTTTCCAAAAGGGGCAATTAAGTTGCTGAAGTCTGCTCCTGAGTAATGGCTCTCAATTCTGGGATGACTCTAATCTGCGCTTACATATAAAAGTTAAATTTCCCTCTGCCTTATTTTAGGCATGGTATTTTCTAAAGGAAGTTCTCTTAAAGGGGGTTTGTTTTCTATCAGTTGGATTAGCCTCTGTGATGTTTTTTTTTCTCCCAAATGGAGCCCTTGGAGAGGCTTCACTGTCACATCATGATGGAGGAAAAGGCAGGAACCCTGGCAGGGTCTTAAGACCTACTGATTAGGGACAGCTTCTGGGAGAGCAGGGCCTCAGGGGGACATGGAGGTGCACTGAGACTCCTGAAGGGTCAGAAAGAAGGGACATGTTTGTGAGGGAGAAGCGCTGAAGGTTGCTAGTGCAACTTGGGGAGGAGGATGTCCTTGTCTGAGAGGAAGTTAACATGCAGGTACCTGCAGTTGGGGACAAAGCTTTAGGGCAACCAACACATCTTAGGTGACCTGGGGCAGGAGCCACAGGTCTTTGACCTGGGAAGGCAACAGGAAGTGAGTCAGGGAAGGGACAGAAATGGGAAGAGAGTGGGAGAAGGAGTGGATGCTGGGCTTACAAGGGGACCTGGGTCAGGGTGATTGGTGGGGCCGGCAAGGGGGAAGGCCAGATGTGACCTGGGCCTGGATGGGGAGCAGGGAAACTGCGGGTTACTGGTAGGAAGTTGACCTTCCCAGTTGACCATGGGAGATCTAAGTACAGCATTAGATTGAGGAGGAGATCAGGGGAGCTGTGGGGAAAACCAGTGCAGAGGAACTGAGGCCAAGGACATGGGGATGAAGAGGCTTAGGGGGATGACGGGACAGAGGCTGGTCAGAGGAGAGAGACCAACTGAGGCATAAGTAGGGCCCCTGGAGGCAGGCTCCTGCTTTTAAAGGGCAGCAGGCAGTCCAGTGTCAGCGTGAGACCAGTGAATGTATATCTACTTGCAGGGACCCCCTTAATCATCCTCAGAAAATCATACCCTTCTTTCACAAAGAAAATCTCTTTAACATTTCATGATAACAAACACAAAAATGATACCTAGGAACAGTATAATAAAAATAAATATGAGTAACCATGATAATGACCATCAAGACATAAATAATGCTAATAATGATGTTAATATTCAACAGAGTAGATGGAATTTAGCTTATCAGAGTCTAGAGGGCAGAGGTATAGGGACACTCATCCCGTCCTGTCTTCCATAGGTCGCTCAACAGTTTTCAGCAGTTCAGTAGGTGACTGGTTGGGTAGGTTCCCTACAGGAAGGCAGGACCCAAGAGCTACACCATGGCCTCCCCCTGGGGCTCAGTGTTCTGTACTGCAGGGAACAGGGCTCCTCCTGGACTCCATCAGCCCTCACAGCAGAGTTGCCTGGCTGCCCTCTTGTCTCCCATATTCCTGCATGGAGACATCTGTCTCCAAGACTCTCAAGTGGGGACATCTGGTCTCCCAGACTCTCAAGTGGGGACATCTGGTCTCCCAGACTCTCAAGTGGGGACATCTGGTCTCCCATACTCCCAAATGGGGACATCTGGTCTCCACAACTCCCCTGTGCTGCCCATGCAAGCAGGAGCCACCTGGGCTCCCGCCTCCTTGGAGGAAGTGGACCTTCAAAGGTTATTGGCCATCTGTGCTCTCCGTGCTTGCAGGACAGCTGCAGACATCCCTGGACACCAGAGGGATCTTTGAAATTCCTGGAGTTCCTTGCACATATTTTATGGGTGGTTCCCAGGCACCTAAATGGACTAGAAAAACCTTAGGGGACTCTGGCGGGAGGTGAATCCTTCTCCTGCTGTTAAATGAAGGATGGAGTAGATCCATAGTCTCCCAGGTGATTTAGAATAATTCTGGAGTGTCAGGAGGACCACAGCTGCCCCAAGGTTGTCTAGGCCCCTCCTTTCACATAGGAAATCTTGTGGAGGAATCTGGTTCTTCCAGAGGCTCTCCTTGGCTTTGTGGGGCTCCACACATGCTTGTTAGGAACTCATGGGTGCTTGTCACCATTTCTGGAGGATCAGGTAGGGACTACTATGCCCTCCCCAGTGTCCACTGCAGGCAGGAGGTGACCCCTGGGCCTCAGGGGACAGATAATCTATTAGGAATCTCTTTCTTTGAATGGGCACTAGATGGTACAGGGGCAGCCCCGGACCTGCTGTGTGTATGCTGTCAGTAGGGGACCGTCCCAATAGTCCTCAGGAATTGGACACACCTCTGAAATAAAGAAAAATCTTTTCAGCGCTGTGCAATAATAAATCCAAAAGTGATTGGTGTAAAAGAAAAGAAAAACACTTATAATGACAACGTAGTGAAGCACCATAAGATAACCGTGAGAGTTATACTGACGTAAATAGGAAAATTTTTAAGAATGTGAAAATGGGGATGGAGATTAGCATACAGGTTCTGCTAAGCATGTGAGGTATGACAGTGTACAGAGATGGAGACTCCTGGGCTAGTTAGGAGAGTCCCGGCACTGCATCATGGTTGTGCTTCATGATGGATTAGAGGAACAGCAGGAGGGGAAAATATCACAAGCCCCAGGAGGGCATGGGTCATATGGGGGGATCTGCAAAACCTTCTTGGAGAGGAGCCCTGGGTGGAGGTGGAGGCACCAAGGATTGTGGCCTGCCTTCCCCAGGACACTCAACAGGTGTCAGTAGTTTGACCAGATGGCTTCTTGGGCAGGGCTAGCTACAAGACATGCGCATCTCCAAAGTGACAGCAGAACCTCCCCCCTGGATCAGAGCTCCACCTGCCCAGCACATTATTCACACAGCAACACATCATCACTCACTGTACAGCTGCCCTTCCGCCATCTAATCATGCTGGGCTCCTGACTGGCCCCACTTCTTACTTCCCACACCTCCACCCAGGGCCCTTGGAGGGCATCATCACCCCAGGCTGAGTGAAGGGATTACGGGGCCGCAGAGTCGACATAGATAACATCGTATTGGATAGGTTTGTCCTAGGAGTTCCTTTCTTTGGCTCACAGACCTGCACATATGGTTTCTAGGACCATCAAAGTGCTTCTAATTTTTTCCAGATGCTCAAGATAGGAGAAGACACATTCCTGAAGCCTCTGTAGCAGGCATGGCATGGTCCCTGCCCCACAGGGTACATGGAAATATCAGAAGATCAACTTCCAAAAGGACACCATGTGGTGCAGCATCACCCTGGGATTGGCTGCGTGTGTTTGTGTCTGTAGGTGAATCCTCCTCATCTTCATTGAATCAGATACACTTCTTAACAGAGAATCTCTATAGACTGCTGTATGCCAACAACCACAAAAATTATCAATGACAAGAATGGTCATAATAAAAATAATGATGGATAGTAATGATCAAAATGACCATCATAATGATGTGAATACTATTTGTTATACTTTTGATATATTATCCTAAAAGATTTAAATTATATGTAGATTCCTCTGAGTCTATGACAAAGTACCCAGATGGACTTTCATGGCGAAGCTTGAGTTGGCATCCTAGGATTGCACCATGAAATATTTCCATGAGACAAACACCAGTATCAGGAAGGGAAAAGATAAACAACCTGCAGGAGATGATAGGATCGTATGGGAACTCAAGTGTGTACCCCTCTTGAAGAAGAATGCCTGGTAGAGGAGGAGGGACTCTGGGTGGAGCCCTCCCTTCCACAAGATGCCAAACAGCATTCTGTGGTTCAGCCAGGTGGCTGTTTTGGTTGCGATCCCTGCAAATGGGCAAGACTCTGAAACCACACATGGCCCTCTCTCCTGGGACTCAGAATCCTTGGTTGTGTGGAACATTAAGCTCCAGGCACTACATCAGCCCTTAGAGCCCAGAAGCTCTTTTGATGTGTGGTGTTCCAGGATCCATCAAGGTCAGGGATTCTTGGTTGCCTTATCTCCACCCAGGACGATGGGAGGGCTTAGTCTTCCTTGCTTCCCAGCAAGAATGGGTCAAAATGGGAGCAGGACAAGCAGATGCCCTACAATATCTCAGTTCCAATCTATAGGACCAAGATGTCTGATCCTTGTGGCATCTGGGACGGGCAGATGACAGAAGGGCAGCCAGACACTTTGAAGTAACATAATGCTGGGTATTTTCTGTTGCTAATCAGCTGGGTTTGTGTACACCATTCATGAAGCTGGATGCCTGACTTCAAGTCAGTAAGCCCTACAACATCCGTGAGTGGTCCTAGCTCCTGAAAACTCATGTGTCTGATGAAATGCATGACTGGCACCAGAGTCCTTTTATTCTTAGACCTAATGCCAAGGCACCCATAGTTCATGCAGGAGTACCCCTGTTTGCACATACCAACATCTAGTTTGCATTTCTCATCTCTTCTGCTATGGGTCTTTGGCTTCAGGGAACAAGTGTGTTGCATCATGTGAAGCTGGCACTCTGACTCAAAACGACCTCGATCACACCCAGGATGTGTACCTGTCATTGATGATGAGACTCTTTAATTTCTTTTCCTTCTTCATAGGGTGAATATTATTTTGAATATTATAATTATTAGGATTAGCATCATTGTGTTGATTATCATCATTATTATCATTGATATGCACCAATATTTTTATTATTACTTCCATTGTCTGTGTGGCTGATATTTGTGGATATCGTTATTCAACAATGAATAGAGTTTCTCTATTTCTGAAGAGTGTCTGATTTACTGAAGATGTGTATGGAGGTTACCCAAGAGACAGATATAGACACTGCAGCTCAAAGACTCTCCCTCTATGGAAAAGAACCTATTAATCTGATGAGGTTTCTGAAAAGTTTCTTATCCCCTTGGATTCAGACGCCATTCCATGCAGTTTTCAAATTCAAATTCATGTGGAAAACCTGTTTTCTCCTCCACTAGACAGGAAGCCTCACAGGTTCAGCAGGGTCAGAGGTGTTTTATTTCGTTTTTCATCTTCATGACCCGTTTTTAACTAGCTTCCAAGAAATGAGAACTGAATATGTTTGAACTAAGTATGAACAAATCACTTATTTAGGCTTTCAGTTCCCATAGCCAAACCCACCAAGTTTCCTTAGCTACTCACTGCCCCACACACATCAGGGACTGGGGTCTACTGCCTCTGGGATTTGAACCTCATGTAATAATTAACATTGGAAATGATATATTTTATCCATCTCTTTCTCAGAATTCATATGAAAATTAAGGAATCTGTACCCCACTGCCTAAAGTCACATCACTCTCTGTTATTGCTAATGTCCCCTTTCTCAGAGGGATAATCTAAGATGTCAGCTTGGAATGGAGACTCACCTGAAATCCAGCTGTGCTCCTCCAGTCTCATTATTGACAAACGGGTGCAGGAACAGCTCCCCTGGACGTAATGCAGCTTCTAAGGTGCCTGCAGAAGAGTCAGAGTGGGAGTTTCCTTTTCTGTCACACTTTTCTACTGTTTGAAGGTTATGTGACCTTGTTAAGGGGATCTCAATCAATCCATGTAGCACAGTGTGGAGAAGAAGTGAACACTGTGGGCTCCTTATCAGTTTCTCTGTCTTTAGAGGCATGAAGTTGACCTGACAACAACCTCTCTGATATACGAATGTAGAGCGTTTCAGTTGACTCTAATTCTTGAAGAGAATCTGCACGTTATTTGCCCTCCTCAGAGGCTGAGCATTATTTTCAATATTATAATGATTGGGATTAGCATCATTGGGTTGATGATCCTCATTGTTCTCAATGATATTCACCATTATTTTTATTATTTCACCTGTTGTCTTGATGGCTTATATGTCTGATTATGTTTTTTCCACATTGAATAGTGTTACTCTATTGACTGAAGATGTGTATGCAGGTTCCCCAAGAGACGACGAAGACACTGCAGCTCCCAGACTGTCCCTCTAGGGAAAAGAACCTGTTGGTCTGATGGCGTTCCTGAAATATTGTTGTCGATCCGGCAGGCAGAGGCCATTGCGTGCCAGAAGGAAAGAACCAGGAAGTGTGTCCTTGGCTGCTTTAGCCTCTGGACAAATCTAGAGCTATGTCAGAGGCCCAGCAGTGGCTTGCAGCTGTGAGAAAGCCCCAGTGTGGGCGTCCTTAGCCAGCGGGAGACACCACAAAGTTTTCGACTTCAGCTCAGGGACCCAAGAATGGCTCTTGATGACATAGAAAGCTAGCAAATGGTGAGCGGGAGCCCACAGAATTGTTTCCAATGTATCCGGGGGGCATTGGAACTGCTCCTGCCTGCCTGGAAAGGCTGCAGAGGAACCGCTCCTCCCTTTGCAGAATGTTCTGTTTCCGTTCAAGTGCCCAGGAACTGCCATTGGCCAACATAATGGTGCAAGGATGGCTTCCTAATTGTTCCTGAGCAGCTGAAAATATACTAGGACACAATACCATTCTCCCACCAATTCGCGTATCTCCCTTCAATGTCCTTGCTCCCTCATCTCCTATTTCCACATCTTCCTTGCTGGCACAGGATTTAGAGTCCGTAACTACCAAGGTAGAGCAGAGTTAATTCCAGTAATGTGTTAAGCTTCCCAGCTCAATTCCTCGCACTCAGGGCACTCTAACAAACGTGGGAGCACACAGTAGATGCTGAATCCATGTTGTTCGAAGGTAGGAACGCAGGATGTTTCCTGAAGTCTGCCCTGCTGAGACCCTGTTGCCTCCTCTACAATTCTCTCAATGTCCTGAGTGTAAGCGAAAAATTTAGGCTTTCAGGGAGACCATGGGTGATCTTCCCTGAAACCCACTGTGCTTGTTTTGAGAGACTATGGTTGCCTGTCAGGGAATGTGTGTCCTGTGCTTGCTTTATCAGGCTTAGTGCTACTAGAAGAGGGTCTGGAGGGATCAGCATCCAAGTGCCCAGGGACCATGTGAGAAAGGGAACTGATGGGTCCTTCCTAGACTATGAAACTCATAATTTCCTAACGTTGAGCACTGTACATCCATGAAAAATCTATGTGTACGAAATTGTGAGAAGGATTATTAGCTAAAGTGTTCTCAACTCTGGGTTTCCAGTGAAATGACCTAGGCCAAAAGGAGGTAACGCTGTCCCGGGTCCCAAGGAGACTAGAGCACTTCAGAAGCTATGGCAGGCTAGGGTATTGCCCAAATGTGCCATCTTGACTTTTCTCTTATTTTCGAGACCTTGTGCGTTCAACCAGGGGCTGCCCTCCTTGGAAGGCACAGAATCCTGCAAAGTGAAAGAAGCACTTGCCAACGGATGTCCCACAGGCAGATAGGAGCAGTCATTTGTTCTTCCTAAGGAAATGTTCCTGACCGAGGCAGGGGAATTTTCTGGATCCTTCTCAGAGCTTTTCCTGAATGAGAAAATGGAGATCACAGCTGACTTAGTTGAAATCTTTGCTCACCAGCTCCAGTGGATCTCAAATTTTGCTGCCCACTGGAATCATGTGGGGAGATTTCCAAAGCTCCCAGTGCCCAGGCTGCGATAAACACACCCTCAATTGGTATCTCTTGCAGTAGGCTTGAGGCACAGGTATTTACTAACCACCCCGCCCTGAGTCCCCTGTGGGCCACCGTGCGAATAAGTCTGCAGGCACGGTAGTCTCACTGAGATCTGCCTAAGATTCCCTGGGGCTCACTGTCAAAATGCATGTAATGATGCCGTGGGGCTGAGTGTGCCTGAGAATCTGTGTTTCTAATAAGCCCTAGGTCCTGCCAAACATTGCTTCACCCAGTCACTTCAACTTGGATGAGTCAAAGAAATTTTTAAAATGGTCTGCATGCCTAGAAATCAAAAGTGCGTACCACAGGTCACCTTTGGGAGAATTTTATTAATAACAAAAGAACATTTTAAAACACAACTTTCTAATGACGTTTAATAACCCAAAGGAACAAAGCCATGAGAATATCCCGCATCAGGCTTTCCACAGAAATAACCCCACAGAGACAACATATTTCATCCCAGGTCAGGGAACTCTTTACAATTTGCCACCGACTATTTTGAACCATTTTCCCCAAATTCTGAAATCGGAGGAGAGATACAGATACATTTCCTATTATCTTTTAGTTGAGACATTACCCCTGCAATCGAACTCGGTAGTATCAAATGGATTTCAATGTAAAACAACTTCCTATTCCAGTTTGATTAGTGACCTTTGAATTGTCACTACTGCTTCCATCATGAAAGCGTGCAGTGTTTGCCTGTGTGTGTCCACACGCATCGTCTGGGCTTCCACCATGTGTACCTGGAGCACAGATGGGGAATGGCTGATTCCCGAGAAAAAGCTTGCTCCTTATGACTTCTCGTCCTCACTGGACAGTCAGTTCCAGGCCTCCTGGGGCGGATGGACATGTCTTCCTTGGCGGGAGGTTTCTCCCTCCTAGTCACTCTCTTCAGAGGAAGAGCAAACCTGGAGGTCATTCTCCAGGACACTCAGTAGGACTGGGGCACAGTGTGCCTCAGACGTCTCTAGTGTGGGGGGGCTATGCCCTGGAGGGCTTGGCTTCTGAGCTGGAAGGCAGGAGGGAGCAGTCAGGAGTCTGGAGCTCCACCAGCCATTGTCTAATCTCCTGAAGAGCATTCTGAGGGGCTGGCCCGGGACCCGTTTCAGTGCTGGGCGATGGGCCACAATGCAGGGCTGAGCGATATTCAGGTGAGGTCTGTTGTGTGGAAGCGGGAGGTCAGTGCTTTTCCCTGGGAATGCATCTTTCTGGTCACCTGGCGTCCCGCAGTGGGTCTACATCCAGTTGTCCGTGGTGGAGGCTGGGGAGTCTGGAAAACCCCCAGATGTGGTCTCTGAGTGCTCTTCGTAGGGTCCTGAAAGGGAGTGAGTCTCGGTTTCTTTGGGAGGGTCTGGAAAGTCGGCACTGGTACCTGGTCAGGTCTCTTGCCTGGTGCCTTGATGCTGATTTTGGCACCCGGTCCACAGTCGGTCCAGCAGCCTGTGGGCTGGGATAGGAGTTGACATCCAGATACATGGCTTGTGCCTGGGGTTTGAGAGCGTGGCCCAGGCCATGTGTCTTGGAGGGAGCCTGGGGATCTTCCAGGGAGGAAAAATGGGGCTTCTTGTCCCTCAGTGGGACAATGGGGGTAGGATCCGGGGCAAAGTGCTTGAACGCTGCGTGAGACATGCAAGGAGTAGTGCCAAATCCTAAAGAGCAAGAATACCGAGATCTGGCAAGTACACGAACTGATCACATTGGTTGGCATGGAATTGAAGAGTTCCCTCACACAGAAGGGGGTTGAGGCAGATTGGGCTTCCCCCGAAGAGAACAAGAGGGGGGCCCAGGGGAGACTCACCCTCACGTCGTCACAGGACCCTGTCAATTCCTTCCAATTGGTCTGGGGACTCCCTTGAGCTCTCCTGGGAAATCTCTGCAGTAGAGCATTGCTGTGCTGCTCTTGTTGCCTGCAAACAAAAGCATGTCAAGTGGAAGGCACTCAATTTCCTGTAGCCAGTGGGGACAGATATTCCTGTGCCCCAGGCTCCTTCAGTGTTGTGTTTTGAGACAGGTCGTGAAGCCCTGGGCCTTTGCCTCACCTCAGATTATTCCCCCAACTGCAGAGAACCCTGCAGGTTTTCTCATGAAGTCCTTTCCTTTTTCTCCATTGCTTCTCTCCCTGTCGTGGGCAGAATTCTGAAATGTTCCCCACCCCCTTGAGTGACTCCCGAGGACTTGAGTGAGCACCTGAGTGTGGACCCTGGAGGAGAGTGAGCTCCTATCTCGTTCTCTCCACCCCCCTGTCCTGGCCTGGAGGTGGCTGTGCACACGGTGTGGAGCTGGGGAGACACGTGAGTCTCCTTGGATTTCAGCCCAAAGATTGGTTACAAGCTCCCAGGTTCCTCACCTTTGTCTTTGCTGCTTCTCTCTCTCTGGCTTCTGCAAGAGCCGTGGGTTTGGCTGCACCTGCAGATTCCCCGGTTTCACGTTCTCCTTGCAAATACTGGAGCCCAAGGGCAGGGGGGCTATGGCCCCTTGCCAACGCTTCATGGGGCACCTGATGCTTCTTCTGTTGTGCCCAAAGGCTCCGCAGTCCTTGCACTTCACCTGTGGGTGGAGGAGGAAATGGTCTCTGAGTCAGCGGGAATCACAAGCACTTTTCCACAGTGAATAGAAGGACAGAGTTTGAGAGGTGAATATTGGTTTTGGAGAGGGGAAGGACATATGGCAGTAGCTGTCAGCACACTGAGCATATTAGGGTGCCTTCCAAAAGCTTCTGCTAGGGATGGACAGTGGAGGAAGGATTGGAGCTCTCAAGGTGAGCAGATGAGTCATAAGTGAAGAGTGAGGCAAAATCCAAGCCATACACGACAGCAAAGAGGAAGTGAGGTTGTTCCTCCGAGTCTGTGAATGGACCTGTGCATGGTGATGTGGTCCCAAGGCAAGAAATCGTCACATGGGAAAGGTCAATGGAGTGATGGCCACAGAAGTGGCCATGTTCAAACCCTGTCTCTTGATTCGATGCGCATGCCTGATGCCACACAGACCCAAGCCTCAACGCTTACCCTGCGATCCTCCTCCTCTGGTCGGGGAGCCTTCTTTGCCGCCGGTCCCTTCACATGCTTCTTGCCGTTCTGGGCATTAGAGATTCCGGGAGGGCCCGTGCTGGGTGAAACGGCCCGCCATCTGCCTCACCTCCTTGGTTTGTCACCTCAGTGTTTCTGGGGATTTGATGTTCGGATTTCCTGAATCAAAAGCAGAAGAAAACTTTCCGATTGACACAGAGACTAAAGTCTCTCATGCACCTTCTTCTCCAAGTGGGGATGAAGGGACCTCATGACCACTCAGTCAAAACACATTTCTCACAAGGTGATGTCTCCCTCCCAGAGATTTTGTCCTTCTCCCTGACTCCCTCGCCCGAGAAAAGCACGCTGCCCAAGACCAGACACGGGAGGTGGCCTTTGTCAATTTGCATTTCCATCCTTCAAAGAGTGATTTGAGAGACTTTGGTGAAGTCTATCACAATGCACTCTATTTGGACAAAGAAAGGCAAAATTTCCCCAGGTGTACACAATAATCCATGCCCCGGGAATGATGCAATGAATGCCGGGGCACACGTCTTGGAATGTCAAAAGCAAAGAAAGCTTTCCTATCAAAAACTGGAAGTTCCTCTTTGACACGAGAGGAGGCACTTTTCAAATTCCACTTCAGATAGGAAAAATGTTTTCTCCTCTACTGGCCTGGAGGCCTGCCAGGGTCAGCATGGTCAGAACTGTCTTGTTTTATTTGTCATCTTCATGACCCTCTTTTAACTACTTTCCAAGAAATCTGAACTGAATATGTTTGAACTAAGTGTGAACTAATCTATTCTCTAGGCTTTGAGGCCCATAGCCAAAGCCAGCGAGTTTCCATTCCTGCTCACTCACTGCCCCATGCACATCAGGGACTGGGGTCTATTTCCTCTGGAATTTGAACTTTGTCTGATAATGAGCATTGAAAAGGATGTATCTCATGGATCTCTTTCTCAAAATTCCTGTGCAAATTAAAGAATCAATACCCCTGTGCCTCAAGCCACATCGCTCCCTCTTTTTCCTACTGTCCTCCCTCTCAGAGGGATCGTCAGAGGGGGCAGTTTGTAATGGAAACCCACCTGAAATCCAGTAGTGATCCTCCGGTCTGATTCTCTACAGCTGGGTGCAGGAACAGCTCCCCTGGATGGGATGCAGCTTCCAAGGTGCCTGCGGAAGGGTCAGAGGGGGAGTTTCCCTTCCGGGCAGGCTTTTATACTGATTCAAGGTCACGTGACCTCGTTAAGGGGATCTCAGTCAATCCATCTCATCTACCCACCTTTGATGTAAGCAGGTCTTGAAGCCATGAACCCTCCTGTGTCTTTTAGCATTTTCAGGCTTTTTAAAATGCCAGGCACTCCTGGGCATACTTTGAAGAATATCTGTTTTCTGTAAGGAAAAAAACCTCTGTGCTAATGCCTCTATCTTTCTCCACTTTGCACTTTTGTTCTTGTGGCGAATTACGTGTAACGTGGTAGTTACTCTTGGAAGGCATTGAAGTGTAGACTTCTACCGCCCTGAGTACATTCACCTCGCTGTGCAAACATCACCATCCTCCCTCTACCCTGCTTTTCATATTCTGCAACTGAAAGTCCCTATCTATTAAACACCCACTCTTAATTCTTCCCTCCCTGCAGACCCCTCTTCCACCATTCTCCTTTTGATGTCTATGCATGGGACTGCTCTAGTTATCCACAGAGAAGGCATTGTGCGATCTGCGTCCTGCTGGGACTGGCTTCTTTTGCACTGTGTCTTGTGACTTAAATAATTGTTCCTGCCAGGTCCCTTTGGTGGACCCAGGCAGCTCCACTCGGCTCAGTCTCTTAGTCCTGTACTCCGTAGTATGTAGAGGACGTGGGACTTTCTTTTTCTAGCCTCATCTCCCTTTGGTTGATATTTGTGTGACTTTCACAACTTCCCGCTAGTGGTCAGGCCCAGGAGACGGTTAGGCACAGGTCTGTGTTTTGATGACGGGACGGTTGGGAATGGAAATGCCCTGTGATCTCATCTAGGTAGTTGCTCATTGAGTCAGAGGGACCAGCTTGACCTCCAAAGCGGGTGACTAAGTACAACCGCCAGTAAAGTGGGTGGAGTGTCTCCATTGTTCCATATTATTGGTACCCTGGGGAGTTTCCGCAGTTTGTGGTTTGCAACCATATGGACTTTGAAAATTGCATTACATTAATAATTTATGAATTTGGCAAAATGCCCTAGGTCCTGGCTCCGTAGCCACAGCTTGATCCCATCCTCCTGCCCTGGAACCTGGGCAGCAGTGGCCCCGCCCTAATCTCCCACCACAGCCTTGGGCCTCCTGGTGGCCTCTCCCCGCTCCAAGGATGGCGTGCCCCCCGTGATTCTCACACCACTGGCCTGAATTGCCCCTTACCCCCCCCCCACATAATTGGAGTAGCACTTGCAAGACTCACGACTAGCTTCCCAAGGCAGAATAAACTGCGTACTTTCTGAAAAATAAAGGTATCCCTTTCACAACTGGAGTTATTCCAATTTGCATAGACTCTTTTTAGTCCTGTTCTTTTAATTCTTAATCTGTCAATTGTCTCCTCAGCATTGCAGAGAAAATCCCTTGATATTTAGAGTGGAATCAATGAGAACTTATACGAGAAAGTGTTTTGTGTTGAATTTCCCCAACTAAGATATGTGTTAACTGCTCCTAATTTATACGGCCGTTTATTTCAATTAGGGATATTTTATGTTTTTTCATAAAACTCTGCAGAGTTTTTCCTAGATTTCATATTTATATCTCTTTCTTTGCGGAAGGAAGGATATTGTCAGTAACCCTTCTCCTCCATCGTAGTATTTTAGTTTATTGCTGTTAGACGTGAATGCTACCAATTTTGAAAGTTGGATTGCCGTAGTTGGAGTGTTGGTTGAAAGCAGCTGTTCGTTCCCAGACTTTTTCTCTGATTTTGCTAGGATGTGCCTCGTAGAGCATCGTATCACCAGCCAATACCAAAAAGGTTCAGGTGTAATTTCCAAGAGTGCACAGTGCCCTCATTTCTCATGTGTCATGGCCCTGGCAGTGTGTGCAGCACAGTGTGGAGAGGAAGCAAACCCTGGGGGCTCCTTATCAATTTCTCTGTTTTTGGAGGCAGGAAGTTGACCTGAAAGCATCCCGTTGGCTATACCAACGTGGAATGTTTCAGTCGACTGTAATTCTTGCAGAGAATCTGCACGTCCTTTGCCCTCCTCAGAGGCTGTGCATGATCTCCGATACTATAATGATTGGGAGTAGCTTCATCACTGGGTCGATGATCCTCATTGTTATCCTTGCTATTCACTGTTATTTTTATTATTTTACCTGTTGTCTTTATGGCTTATAGTTCTGGTTATCTTTAGTCGACAATGAATAGCCTTTCTCTATTTCTGAAGTCTTTCTGATCGACTGAAGATATGCAGGCAGGTTCCCAAAGAGACAGATATAGAGAGTGCAGCTCCCAGACTCTCCCTCTATGGCAAGGAACCTGTCTGTCTGAGGACGTTCCTGAAATATTTGTTGTTCATCTGGCAGGCGGAGGCCATTGCGTGCCAGAAGCAGAGAATCAGGATGGGTGTCCTTGGCTGCCTGAGTCTCTGGACAAATCTCAAACTACGTCCGAGGCCCAGCAGTGGCTTGCAGCTGCCAGAAAGACCAGTGTGGGTGTCCGTAGCGAGCCAGCGCCACCATAAATTTTTACCTTGAGCTCAGGGACCCCAGATTGGCTCTCGATGATGTTAAAGGCTAGTGAATGGTGTGCAGGAGCCCCCAGAATTTTTTCCAAGATGACCTGGGGGCACCGGAACTGCTCCTGTCTGCCTGCAAAGGCTGCAGAGGAAACCGTCCTCCTCGTGCAGAATTTTGTATTTCTGTTCCAGTGCCCAGGAACTGCCATTGGACAAAATGGTGGTGCGAGGATGGCTTCCTAACTGTGCCTGAGCTGTTGAAACTCTTCCAGGTCCCAATACCGGTCTGCCAGCAATTCGCCTGTCTCCCCTCAATGTCCTTGCTCCCTCATCTTGCGTTTCCACGTCTTCCTTCCTGGCGTGGGCTTTAGAGTCCTAACTACCAAGGTAGAGCAGTGTTAATTCTTCTAATGAATTGAGGTTACCAGCTCAATTCCTTGTAAGAAGGGAGACCTAAGGAACATGTGACTGCACACTAGATGCTCAAGCAAGGTCGTCTGAATGTAGTATGGCATGTTGTTTCCTGAAGGCGGTCCTGCTGAGACCCTGTTGCCTCCTGTATTCTTCTGTCAATGTACTGAGAGTAAGTGAATAATGTAGGCTTTCTGCGAGACCATGGGTGATCTTCACGTTAACCTACTGTGTTTGTATCGAGATGATGGTTGGCTGTCAGGGTTTGTGTGTCCTGTGCTTTCTTTCCCAGGCTGAGTACTAGTGGAAGTGATTCTTGAGCGAGCAGCATCAGCATCCCCAGGGAACTTGTGAGAAATAGAAACAGATGGATCCTTGCTAGACATCCAAACTCCTAATTCCCTGGTGTGGAGCCTTGTACACTGAAGAAATTTCTGTGTGCACGAGACTGTGAAAAGGAGTATTAGCTCAAGTGTTCTCCACTCTCGGCTGCCATTTGAAATCCCCTAGGTCGAAATAGGGAATGCAGTCATCTCAGCACTGGCGTGTGGTTGTTCAGTGGTGGGCCTGCGTGAATGGGGTTGTCAGAATCTCTAAGAGAGTTATGGGGCAGGACAGAGGCCATGAGACCAGACCAGGGCCTAAGTGCCGAAAGGAAGGAAGTCTGTCCCGGGTCCCAAGGAGACTGGATCACTTCAGAAGCTATGGCAGGCTGGGGTATTGCCAAAATGTGCCATCTTGACTTTTCCCTTCTTTTTCGTGACCTTGTGCGTTCAACCAGGGACTGCCCTCCTTGGAAGGCAAGGAATGCTGCTGACTGAAAGAAGCACTCGCCAACGGATGTCCTACAAGGAGGTAGGAGCAGTCATTTGTTCTTCCTACGGAAATGATCCTTACCGAGGCATGGGAATTTTCTGGATCCTACTCAGAGCTTTTCCCGAATGAGAAAATGGAGATCACAGGTGACTTAGGTGAAATCTTTGCTCACCACCTCCAGTGGATCTCAAACTTTGCTGCCCACTGTTATCACGTGGGGAGATTTCCAAAGCTCCCAGTGCCCAGGCCGCAATAAACACACCCTCAATTTGTATCTCTTGCAGTAGGCTTCAGGCACAGGTATTTGCTAACCACTCCGCCCTGAGTCCCCTGTGGGCCACCGTGCGAATAAGTCTGCAGGCAGGCTTGTCTCACTGAAATCTGCCTAAGATTCCCTGGGGCTCACTGTCAAAATGCATGTAATGATGCCATGGGGCTGAGTGTGCCTGAGAATCTGTGTTTCTAATCAGCCCTAGGTCCTGCCAAACATTGCTTCACCCAGTCACTTTAACTGGGATGAGTCAAAGAAATTTTTAAAATGGTCTGCATGCCTAGAAATCAAAAGTGTGTACCACAGGTCACCTTTGGGAGAATTTTATTAATATCAAAAGAACATTTTAAAACACAACTTTCTAATGACGTTTAATAACGAAAAGGATCAAAGCCATGAGAATATCCCGCATCAGGATTTCCACAGAAATAACCCCACAGAGTCAAAATATCTCATGCCAGGTCAGGGAACTCTTTCCAATTTGCCACGGACTATTTTGAGCCCTTTACCCATTTTCCCCAAATTCTGAAATCGGGGGAGAGATACAGATCCATTTCCTATTATATTTTAGTTGAGACCTTACCCCTGCAATCGAACTTAGCAGTATCCAATGGATTTCAGTGTCAAAAAACTTCCTATTCCAGTTTGATTAGCGCCCTTTGAATCGTCACTTCTGCTTCCATCATGAAAGAGGGCAGTGTTTGCCTGTGTGTGTCCACAAGCATCGTCTGGGCTTCCACCATGTGTAGCCAGAGCAGAGATGGGGAATGGCTGATTCGCGAGAAAAACCTTGCTCCTTGTGACTTCTCCTCCTCACTGGACAGTCAGTTCCAGGTGTCCTGGGGCGGGAGGACGTGTCTTCCTTGGCAGGAGGCGTCTCCCTCCAGTCACTCTCTTCAGAGGAAGAGGAAACCTGGAGGTCATTCTCCAGGACACTCAGTGGGTGGAGTGTCTCCGTTGTTCCATATTATTGGTACCCTGGGGAGTTTCCGCAGATTGTGGTTTGCAGAGGTTTGCAACCATATGGACTTTGAAAATTGCATTAAATTAATAATTTATGAACTTGGCAAAATGCCCTAGGTCCTGGCTCCGTAGCCACGGCTTGATCCCATCCTCCTGCCCTGAAACCTTGGCAGCAGGGGCCTCTCCCTGATCTCCCACTGCAGCCTTGGGCCTCCTGGTGGCCTCTCCCAGCTTCAAGGGTGGCGTGCCCCCCGTGATTCTCACACCACTGGCCTGAATTTCCCCTTACCAACCCTCCACGTAATTGGAGTAGCACTTGCCAGTCTCACGACTAGCTTCCCAAGGCAGAATAAACTGCGTACTTTCTGTAAAATAAAGGTATCCCTTTCACACCTGGAATTATACCAATTTGCATAGACACTTTTTGGTTCTGTTCTTTTAATTCTTAATTTTTCCATTGTCTCCTTGACATTGCAGAGAAAATCCCTTGGGATTTAGAGTGGAATCGATGAGAACTTATAAGAGAAAGTGTTTTGTGTTGAATTTTCCCTACTAAGATATGTATTAACTGCTCCTAATTTACACGGCCGTTTATTTCAATTAGGGGTATTTTATGTTTTGTCATAAAACTCTACAGAGTTTTTCCTAGATTTCATATTTAGATCAATTTCTTTTCGGAAGGAGGGATATTGTCAGTAACCCTTCTCCTCCATTGTAGTATTTTAATTTATTGCAGTTAAACATGAAAGCTACCAATTTGGAAGTTGGATTGCCGTAGTTGAATTGTTGGTTGAAAGCAGCCGTTGGTTCCAAGACATTTTCTCTGATTTTTCTAGGATGTGCCTCATAGAGCATCGTATCACCAGCCAATACCAAAAAGGTTCAGGTGTAATTTCCAAGAGTACACAGTGCCCTCATTTCTCATGTGTCATGGCCCTGGCAGTGTGTGCAGCACAGTGTGGAGAGGAAGCCAACCCTGGGGGCTCCTTATCAGTTTCTCTGACATTGGAGGCAGGAAGTTGACCTGAAATCATCCCGTTGGGTAGACCAATGTGGAATGTTTCAGTCGACTGTAATTCTTGAAGAGAATCTGCATGTTATTTGCCCTCCTCAGAGGCTGAGCATGATCTCCAATACTATAATGATTGGGAGTAGCATGATCATTGGGTCGATGATCCCCATTGTTATCATTGCTATTCACTGTTCTTTAAAGATAATAGAAAATTAATCTGTATGTCTCCTCTGATTTCAGAATTTAGGGAAAATGGGTAAAGGGCTCAAAATAGTCTGTGGCAAATTGTAAAGACTTCCCTGACCTGGGATGAGATATTTTGACTCTGTGGGGTTATTTCTGTGGAAATCCTGAAGCGCGATGTTCTCATGGGTTTGATCCTTGGGGCTATTAATGTCATTAGAAAGTTGTGTTTTAAAATGTTCTTTTGTTATTAATAAAATTCTCCCAAAGTTGACCTATGGTACGCACTTTTGATTTCTAGGCATGCAGACCATTTTAAAAATTTCTTTGACTCATCGAAGTTAAAGTGACTGGGTGAAGCAATGTTTGGCAGGACTTAGGACTGATTAGAAACACAGATTCTCAGGCAGACTCGGCCCCATGGCATCATTACATGCATTTTGATGGTGAGCCCCAGGGAATCTTAGGCAGACTTCAGTGAGACAAGCGTGCCTGCAGACTTACTCGCACGGTGGCCCACATGGGACTCAGGGTGGGGTGGTTAGCAAATACCTGTGCATGAAGCCTACTGCAAGAGATACCAATGGAGGGTGTGTTTGTTGCGGCCTGGGCACTGGGAGCTTTGGAATTCTCCCCACGTGATTCCAGTAGGCAGCAAAGTCTGAGATCCACTGGAGGTGGTGAGCAAAGATTTCACCTAAGTCACCTGTGATCTCCATTTTCTCATTCAGGACAACCTCTGAGTATGATCCAGAAAATTCCCATGCCTCAGTAAGGAACATTTCCTTAGGAAGAACAAATGACTGCTCCTACCTCCATGCAGCACATCCGTTGGCGAGTGCTTCTTTCAGTCTGCATGATTCTGTGCCTTCCATGCATGATACCTTCATCTCAGGCGTCTAGTCTCCAGAGCTGCAAAAAAATAAATGTCTGTGTTTTAAGCCACTCAGTCTGTGGATTTTGTTATGGCACCCTGAGCAGCGATACCAAGTACAAACAATAACACCTTAGGAACATTAGCACATTGCAAATGTGAATGCCTGGAATAACTTATAAGCACGTGCACACACTCACACACACACAGACACACACATACACAAACACAGAACATATCCCAGGATTCTTTATCTCTAATTTGGAAAGACTAAGACAAATGTATCCCCACCATCCTGATTCATTTCCAGCCTCAACATCCTTATATATAATCCTAAGAATTAAGCACGTTTTAGGTGTTCTGTAAATAGAAATCATTGAAAAGCATCCACTAGTCTCCCTGGGGGATAAGCGTGAGCACACCCTAAACCCTTAATCCAATCAAGTGTTTGTAGTTGATTGGTGGGTCTTGTACCTGATTGAGTGGGTGGAGCAAGCCATAAAAGGGCTGTGGAGTTGGGCAAGCCTGTAATTTGGAGCCTGTGTCAGGGAGGGAAGCATCCTTCTTCAACTTGAGGTCCCAGATGAGAAATCTTGTGAACCTTACTGCCAGAGACATGGAGACTGCTTCTCTCCACTGGGGGGATAAGTCTCAGTTTAATGTCTTTCCAAAACTCAAACCTTCTCAGTCAAATGTAAATGGTGCTGAAGTCCACTGGGGACACTCTCTACCTGAGAAGCCATCACCATCATCACAGACAGTTTGCAACGTGCGTGACGGTTTGGACCCTGTGTCAGCAGGGCTGGATCCCACAGTGAAACTTCCTCTAACTTGGAAGAGACCTTATGTGGTTGGCGCTGGGCTTCAGAATATGGGGAACACCTGCTATGTGAATGCGGCACTGCAGTGTCTGACATACACACCACCCCTGGCGAGCTATCTGCTGTCCCAGCAGCACTCGAAAACCTGTCAGAATCAGAGATTCTGCACGCTGTGTGCTATGCAAGCTCATATTACCCGGGCCCTCTATCAGCCTGGAGGTGTTCTCCAGCCCCTGCCAGAGCTTGTTACTGGCTTCCACAGACACCAGCAGGAAGATGCCCATGAATTTCTGATGTTCACTATGGATGCCATGCAGCAAGCATGCTTGCGTGAGTACGAGCACGTAGACCACCACTCTGATGACGACACCCTAATCCGTCAAATATTTGGAGGATATTGGAGATCTCAAATCCAGTGTCTCCACTGCCATGGCGTTTCAAACACTTTTGACCCTTACCTGGACATTACCCTGGATATCAAGGCAGCCAAGAGTGTGAACCAAGCCTTGGCACAATTGGTGAAGCCGGAAAAGCTGGATGGTGAAGATTCATATTATTGTAGTTGGTGTCTAAAGAAGGGGCCTGCTTCCAAGACGTTGACTTTGCACACTTCCTCCAAGGTCCTTATCCTTGTATTGAAACGGTTCTCAAATTTCACAGGCAGCAAAATGCCTAAGGAAGTGCAATATCCTGAGTATCTTGACATGCATCAATACACATCTCAGCAGAACGCAGGACCTCTCATTTACATACTCTATGCCGTGCTGGTCCACGCTGGGTGGAGTGGTCGTAACGGACACTAATTCTGTTACATAAAAGCTGGAAATGGCCAGTGGTATAAAATGGATGATGCTAAGATCACCGCCTGTGACATTACTTCTGCCCTCAACCAACACGCCTATGTCCTCTTTTACATCCAGAAGAGTGAATTAGAAAGAGACGGTGGGAGTGTGTCAGTAGGTGGGGAACAAAGATGCGTCATGTCTGACCATACGGGCATGGTTGCAGCCCAGTGGGAGCCTGAAAGAGACTCCAGCATCACAATGCCTGAGTCAGTGGAGCACACGGAAGACACTTCAGACAAGCAAGTCACCTTAGACCAGTGGAGATTCCAGCAAGTACACAACCTTCCAAAGCCTGAATTCAACCTCAGGAAAATAGATCCTGCCCTGCCTGCCCATGCGGTCATGATTCACCAGTCAAAATACAGAGATGGGATGAAAAAGAATGATCCTGAACAGGAAAACTACCCGCTCAACAAGTCAGCCAGGGAGATCTCAGCTCAGGGGGTGAGGAACGTTGGCAAAGTCCCTTGTCTTGGAGGGAGAGCCAGAGCTACCAAGAGGAGGAACAAGAAAGGGCAGAGGTCTCTGGATGTATTCCAGTCATCTCACTACAGGCTTTGATGCGCATGCCTGCACAGACACACACAGACACACACTCACTCACAAACACAGGCATATATAGGAAATATTGTGTGTTATAGGTGTGAGTAATCTAGAAATATTGAGGGACTATCTATCTGGGTGCGCTCACGGGATATGGCATTCAGTGTGAACTTGTGAGTACTGACTTTGAGGTCTAGCTGTCCACAGTGATGCTATTGGAGAAGGCTGGATTTATTAGGGGGTCTGAGGACTTTCCAGTTGTGCTGTGTTTGACTGAAGAGTCAGTTGGTGGGGGCTGGAATATTTGAATTTTTGCAAGTTGCTCCCTCCAAGACACATGGCCTGGGCCACACCCTCAAACCCCACGCATAAGCCACGTATCTGGATGTCAACTCCTATCCCAGCCTGCCGGCTGCTGGACCTACTGTGGACCGGGATGCCAAAATCAGCATCAGGGCAGCAGGCAATGACCTGCCCAGGTCCCACTGCAGACTTTCCAGACCCTCCCCAAGAAACCGAGACTCACTCCCTTCCAGGCCCCTAAGAAGAGCAATCAGAGACCACATCTGGGGGTTTCCCAGACTCCCCAGCCTTCACCACGGACAATTGGACGTAGACCCACTGAAGGATGCCAGGTGACCAGAAAGATTCATGCCCGGGGTAATGCCTTGACCTCCCGCCTCCACACAACAGACCTCAGCTGAATACCGCCCAGCCCTGCTCTGTGGCCCATCGCCCAGCACTGAACCGTGTCCTGGGCCAGCCCCTCACAATGCTCTTCAGGAGATTAGACAATGGCTGGTGGAGCTCCAGACTCCTGACTGCTCCCTCCTGCCTTCCAGCTGAGACGCCAAGCCCTCCTGAGCAGAGGCCTCCCACACTAGAGACGTCTGAGGGGCTCTGTGCCCGTGTCCCACTGAGTGTCCTGGAGAATGACCTCCAGGTTTCCTCTTCCTCTGAAGAGAGTGACTGGGAGGGAGACACCTCCTGCCAAGGAAGACATGTCCTCCTGCCCCAGGACACCTGGAACTGACTGTCGAGTGAGGAGGAGAAGTCACAAGGAGCAGGGTTTTTCTCGGGAATCAGCCATTCCCCATCTCTGCTCTGGGTACACATGGTGGAAGCCCAGACGATGCTTGGGGACACACACGGGCAAACACTGCCCTCTTTCATGATGGAAGCACAAGTGACGATTCAAAGGGCGCTAATCAACCTGGAATAGGAAGTTGTTTGACACTGAAATCCATTTGATGCTACTTAGTTCCATTGCAGGGGTAAGGTCTCAACTAAAAGATAATAGAAAATTAATCTGTATGTCTCCTCTGATTTCAGAATTTGGGGAAAATGGGTAAAGGGCTCAAAATAGTCTGTGGCAAATTGTAAAGACTTCCCTGACCTGGGATGAGATATTTTGACTCTGTGGGGTTATTTCTGTGGAAATCCTGAAGCGCGATATTCTCATGGGTTTGATCCTTTGGGTTATTACATGTCATTAGAAAGCTGTCTTTTAAAATGTTCTTTTGTTATTAATAAAATTCTCCCAAAGTTGACCTATGGTACGCACTTTTGATTTCTAGGCATGCAGACCATTTTAAAAATTTCTTTGACTCATCCAAGTTAAAGTGACTGGGTGAAGCAATGTTTGGCAGGACCTAGGGCTGAGTAGAAACACAGATTCTCAGGCACACTCGGCCCCACGGCATCATTACATGCATTTTGACGGTGAGCCCCAGGGAATCTTAGGCAGACTTCAGTGAGACAAGCGTGCCTGCAGACTTATTCGCACGGTGGCCCACATGGGACTCAGGGCGGGGTGGTTAGCCAATACCTGTGCCTGAAGCCTACTGCAAGAGATACCAATGGAGGGTGTGTTTGTTGCGGCCTGGGCACTGGGAGCTTTGGAATTCTCCCCACGTGATTCCAGTAGGCAGCAAAGTCTGAGATCCACTGGAGGTGGTGAGCAAAGATTTCACCTAAGTCACCTGTGATCTCCATTTTCTCATTCAGGACAACCTCTGAGTAGGATCCAGAAAACTCCCATGCCTCAGTAAGGAACATTTCCTTAGGAAGAACAAATGACTGCTCCTACCTCCATGCAGCACATCCGTTGGCGAGTGCTTCTTTCAGTCTGCATGATTCTGTGCCTTCCATCCATGATACCTTCATCTCAGGCGTCTAGCCTCCAGAGCTGCAAAAAAATAAATGTCTGTGTTTTAAGCCACTCAGTCTGTGGATTTTGTTATGGCACCCTGAGCAGCGATACCAAGTACAAACAATAACACCTTAGGAACATTAGCACATTGCAAATGTGAATGCCTGGAATAACTTATAAGCACGTGCACACACACACACACAAACACACAGACACACACATACACAAACACAGAACATATCCCAGGATTCTTTATCTCTAATTTGGAAAGACTAAGACAAATGTATCCCCACCATCCAGATTCATTTCCAGCCTCAACATCCTTATATATAATCCTAAGAATTAAGCACGTTTTAGGTGTTCTGTAAATAGAAATCATTGAAAAGCATCCACTAGTCTCCCTGGGGGATAAGCGTGACCACACCCTAAACCCTTAATCCAATCAAGTGTTTGTAGTTGATTGGTGGGTCTTGTACCTGATTGAGTGGGTGGAGCAAGCCATAAAAGGGCTGTGGAGTTGGGCAAGCCTGTAATTTGGAGACTGTCTCAGGGAGGGAAGCATCCTTCTTCAACTTGAGGTCCCAGATGAGAAATCTTGTGAACCTTACTGCCAGAGACATGGAGACTGCTTCTCTCCACTGGGGGGATAAGTCTCAGTTTAATGTCTTTCCAAAACTCAAACCTTCTCAGTCAAATGTAAATGGTGCTGAAGTCCACTGGGGACACTCTCTACCTGAGAAGCCATCACCATCATCACAGACAGTTTGCAACGTGCGTGACGGTTTGGACCCTGTGTCAGCAGGGCTGGATCCCACAAAGAAACTTCCTCTAACTTGGAAGAGACCTTATGTGGTTGGCGCTGGGCTTCAGAATATGGGGAACACCTGCTATGTGAATGCGGCACTGCAGTGTCTGACATACACACCACCCCTGGCGAGCTATCTGCTGTCCCAGCAGCACTCGAAAACCTGTCAGAATCAGAGATTCTGCACGCTGTGTGCTATGCAAGCTCATATTACCGGGCCCTCTATCAGCCTGGAGGTGTTCTCCAGCCCCTGCCAGAGCTTGTTACTGGCTTCCACAGACACCAGCAGGAAGATGCCCATGAATTTCTGATGTTCACTATGGATGCCATGCAGCAAGCATGCTTGCGTGAGTCTGAGCACGTAGACCACCACTCTGATGACGACACCCTAATCCGTCAAATATTTGGAGGATATTGGAGATCTCAAATCCAGTGTCTCCACTGCCATGGCGTTTCAAACGCTTTTGACCCTTACCTGGACATTACCCTGGATATCAAGGCAGCCAAGAGTGTGAACCAAGCCTTGGCACAATTGGTGAAGCCGGAAAAGCTGGATGGTGAAGATTCATATTATTGTAGTTGGTGTCTAAAGAAGGGGCCTGCTTCCAAGACGTTGACTTTGCACACTTCCTCCAAGGTCCTTATCCTTGTATTGAAACGGTTCTCAAATTTCACAGGCAGCAAAATGCCTAAGGAAGTGCAATATCCTGAGTATCTTGACATGCATCAATACACATCTCAGCAGAACGCAGGACCTCTCATTTACATACTCTATGCCGTGCTGGTCCACGCTGGGTGGAGTGGTCACAACGGACACTACTTCTGTTACATAAAAGCTGGAAATGGCCAGTGGTATAAAATGGATGATGCTAAGATCACCGCCTGTGACATTACTTCTGCCCTCAACCAACACGCCTATGTCCTCTTTTACATCCAGAAGAGTGAATTAGAAAGAGACGGTGGGAGTGTGTCAGTAGGTGGGGAACAAAGATGCGTCATGTCTGACCATACGGGCATGGTTGCAGCCCAGTGGGAGCCTGAAAGAGACTCCAGCATCACAATGCCTGAGTCAGTGGAGCACACGGAAGACACTTCAGACAAGCAAGTCACCTTAGACCAGTGGAGATTCCAGCAAGTACACAACCTTCCAAAGCCTGAATTCAACCTCAGGAAAATAGATCCTGCCCTGCCTGCCCATGCGGTCATGATTCACCAGTCAAAATACAGAGATGGGATGAAAAAGAATGATCCTGAACAGGAAAACTACCCGCTCAACAAGTCAGCCAGGGAGATCTCAGCTCAGGGGGTGAGGAACGTTGGCAAAGTCCCTTGTCTTGGAGGGAGAGCCAGAGCTACCAAGAGGAGGAACAAGAAAGGGCAGAGGTCTCTGGATGTATTCCAGTCATCTCACTACAGGCTTTGATGCGCATGCCTGCACAGACACACACAGACACACACTCACTCACAAACACAGGCATATATAGGAAATATTGTGTGTTATAGGTGTGAGTAATCTAGAAATATTGAGGGACTATCTATCTGGGTGCGCTCACGGGATATGGCATTCAGTGTGAACTTGTGAGTACTGACTTTGAGGTCTAGCTGTCCACAGTGATGCTATTGGAGAAGGCTGGATTTATTAGGGGGTCTGAGGACTTTCCAGTTGTGCTGTGTTTGACTGAAGAGTCAGTTGGTGGGGGCTGGAATATTTGAATTTTTGCAAGTTGCTCCCTCCAAGACACATGGCCTGGGCCACACCCTCAAACCCCACGCATAAGCCACGTATCTGGATGTCAACTCCTATCCCAGCCTGCCGGCTGCTGGACCTACTGTGGACCGGGATGCCAAAATCAGCATCAGGGCAGCAGGCAATGACCTGCCCAGGTCCCACTGCAGACTTTCCAGACCCTCCCCAAGAAACCGAGACTCACTCCCTTCCAGGCCCCTAAGAAGAGCAATCAGAGACCACATCTGGGGGTTTCCCAGACTCCCCAGCCTCCACCACGGACAATTGGACGTAGACCCACTGCAGGACGCCAGGTGACCAGAAAGATTCATGCCCATGGGTAATGCCTTGCCCTCCCGCCTCCACACAACAGACCTCACCTGAATACCGCCCAGCCCTGCTCTGTGGCCCATCGCCCAGCACTGAACCGTGTCCTGGGCCAGCCCCTCACAATGCTCTTCAGGAGATTAGACAATGGCTGGTGGAGCTCCAGACTCCTGACTGCTCCCTCCTGCCTTCCAGCTGAGACGCCAAGCCCTCCTGAGCAGAGGCCTCCCACACTAGAGACGTCTGAGGGGCTCTGTGCCCGTGTCCCACTGAGTGTCCTGGAGAATGACCTCCAGGTTTCCTCTTCCTCTGAAGAGAGTGACTGGGAGGGAGACACCTCCTGCCAAGGAAGACATGTCCTCCTGCCCCAGGACACCTGGAACTGACTGTCGAGTGAGGAGGAGAAGTCACAAGGAGCAGGGTGTTTCTCGGGAATCAGCCATTCCCCATCTCTGCTCTGGGTACACATGGTGGAAGCCCAGACGATGCTTGGGGACACACACGGGCAAACACTGCCCTCTTTCATGATGGAAGCACAAGTGACGATTCAAAGGGCGCTAATCAACCTGGAATAGGAAGTTGTTTGACACTGAAATCCATTTGATGCTACTTAGTTCCATTGCAGGGGTAAGGTCTCAACTAAAAGATAATAGAAAATTAATCTGTATGTCTCCTCTGATTTCAGAATTTGGGGAAAATGGGTAAAGGGCTCAAAATAGTCTGTGGCAAATTGTAAAGACTTCCCTGACCTGGGATGAGATATTTTGACTCTGTGGGGTTATTTCTGTGGAAATCCTGAAGCGCGATATTCTCATGGGTTTGATCCTTTGGGTTATTACATGTCATTAGAAAGCTGTCTTTTAAAATGTTCTTTTGTTATTAATAAAATTCTCCCAAAGTTGACCTATGGTACGCACTTTTGATTTCTAGGCATGCAGACCATTTTAAAAATTTCTTTGACTCATCCAAGTTAAAGTGACTGGGTGAAGCAATGTTTGGCAGGACCTAGGGCTGAGTAGAAACACAGATTCTCAGGCACACTCGGCCCCACGGCATCATTACATGCATTTGGACGGTGAGCCCCAGGGAATCTTAGGCAGACTTCAGTGAGACAAGCGTGCCTGCAGACTTATTCGCACGGTGGCCCACATGGGACTCAGGGCGGGGTGGTTAGCCAATACCTGTGCCTGAAGCCTACTGCAAGAGATACCAATGGAGGGTGTGTTTGTTGCGGCCTGGGCACTGGGAGCTTTGGAATTCTCCCCACGTGATTCCAGTAGGCAGCAAAGTCTGAGATCCACTGGAGGTGGTGAGCAAAGATTTCACCTAAGTCACCTGTGATCTCCATTTTCTCATTCAGGACAACCTCTGAGTAGGATCCAGAAAACTCCCATGCCTCAGTAAGGAACATTTCCTTAGGAAGAACAAATGACTGCTCCTACATCCATGCAGCACATCCGTTGGCGAGTGCTTCTTTCAGTGTGCATGATTCTGTGCCTTCCATGCATGATACCTTCATCTCAGGCGTCTAGCCTCCAGAGCTGCAAAAAAATAAATGTCTGTGTTTTAAGCCACTCAGTCTGTGGATTTTGTTATGGCACCCTGAGCAGCGATACGAAGTACAAACAATAACACCTTAGGAACGTTAGCACATTGCAAATGTGAATGCCTGGAAATACTTATAAGCACGTGCACACACACACACACACACACAGAGACACACACATACACAAACACAGAACATATCCCAGGATTCTTTATCTCTAATTTGGAAAGACTAAGACAAATGTATCCCCACCATCCTGATTCATTTCCAGCCTCAACATCCTTATATATAATCTTAAGAATTAAGCACGTTTTAGGTGTTCTGTAAATAGAAATCATTGAAAAGCATCCACTAGTCTCCCTGGGGGATAAGCGTGAGCACACCCTAAACCCTTAATCCAATCAAGTGTTTGTAGTTGATTGGTGGGTCTTGTACCTGATTGAGTGGGTGGAGCAAGCCATAAAAGGGCTGTGGAGTTGGGCAAGCCTGTAATTTGGAGACTGTCTCAGGGAGGGAAGCATCCTTCTTCAACTTGAGGTCCCAGATGAGAAATCTTGTGAACCTTACTGCCAGAGACATGGAGACTGCTTCTCTCCACTGGGGGGATAAGTCTCAGTTTAATGTCTTTCCAAAACTCAAACCTTCTCAGTCAAATGTAAATGGTGCTGAAGTCCACTGGGGACACTCTCTACCTGAGAAGCCATCACCATCATCACAGACAGTTTGCAACGTGCGTGACGGTTTGGACCCTGTGTCAGCAGGGCTGGATCCCACAAAGAAACTTCCTCTAACTTGGAAGAGACCTTATGTGGTTGGCGCTGGGCTTCAGAATATGGGGAACACCTGCTATGTGAATGCGGCACTGCAGTGTCTGACATACACACCACCCCTGGCGAGCTATCTGCTGTCCCAGCAGCACTCGAAAACCTGTCAGAATCAGAGATTCTGCACGCTGTGTGCTATGCAAGCTCATATTACCGGGCCCTCTATCAGCCTGGAGGTGTTCTCCAGCCCCTCCCAGAGCTTGGTACTGGCTTCCACAGACACCACCAGGAAGATGGGCATGGATTTCTGATGCGCACTATGGATGCCATGCAGCAAGCATGCTTGCGTGAGTCTGAGCACGTAGACCACCACTCTGATGACGACACCCTAATCCGTCAAATATTTGGAGGATATTGGAGATCTCAAATCCAGTGTCTCCACTGCCATGGCGTTTCAAACGCTTTTGACCCTTACCTGGACATTACCCTGGATATCAAGGCAGCCAAGAGTGTGAACCAAGCCTTGGCACAATTGGTGAAGCCGGAAAAGCTGGATGGTGAAGATTCATATTATTGTAGTTGGTGTCTAAAGAAGGGGCCTGCTTCCAAGACGTTGACTTTGCACACTTCCTCCAAGGTCCTTATCCTTGTATTGAAACGGTTCTCAAATTTCACAGGCAGCAAAATGCCTAAGGAAGTGCAATATCCTGAGTATCTTGACATGCATCAATACACATCTCAGCAGAACGCAGGACCTCTCATTTACATACTCTATGCCGTGCTGGTCCACGCTGGGTGGAGTGGTCACAACGGACACTACTTCTGTTACATAAAAGCTGGAAATGGCCAGTGGTATAAAATGGATGATGCTAAGATCACCGCCTGTGACATTACTTCTGCCCTCAACCAACACGCCTATGTCCTCTTTTACATCCAGAAGAGTGAATTAGAAAGAGACGGTGGGAGTGTGTCAGTAGGTGGGGAACAAAGATGCGTCATGTCTGACCATACGGGCATGGTTGCAGCCCAGTGGGAGCCTGAAAGAGACTCCAGCATCACAATGCCTGAGTCAGTGGAGCACACGGAAGACACTTCAGACAAGCAAGTCACCTTAGACCAGTGGAGATTCCAGCAAGTACACAACCTTCCAAAGCCTGAATTCAACCTCAGGAAAATAGATCCTGCCCTGCCTGCCCATGCGGTCATGATTCACCAGTCAAAATACAGAGATGGGATGAAAAAGAATGATCCTGAACAGGAAAACTACCCGCTCAACAAGTCAGCCAGGGAGATCTCAGCTCAGGGGTGAGGAACGTTGGCAAAGTCCCTTGTCTTGGAGGGAGAGCCAGAGCTACCAAGAGGAGGAACAAGAAAGGGCAGAGGTCTCTGGATGTATTCCAGTCATCTCACTACAGGCTTTGATGCGCATGCCTGCACAGACACACACAGACACACACTCACTCACAAACACAGGCATATATAGGAAATATTGTGTGTTATAGGTGTGAGTAATCTAGAAATATTGAGGGACTATCTATCTGGGTGCGCTCACGGGATATGGCATTCAGTGTGAACTTGTGAGTACTGACTTTGAGGTCTAGCTGTCCACAGTGATGCTATTGGAGAAGGCTGGATTTATTAGGGAGTCTGAGGACTTTCCAGTTGTGCTGTGTTTGACTGAAGAGTCAGTTGGTGGGGGCTGGAATATTTGAATTTTTGCAAGTTGCTCCCTCCAAGACACATGGCCTGGGCCACACCCTCAAACCCCACGCATAAGCCACGTATCTGGATGTCAACTCCTATCCCAGCCTGCCGGCTGCTGGACCTACTGTGGACCGGGATGCCAAAATCAGCATCAGGGCAGCAGGCAATGACCTGCCCAGGTCCCACTGCAGACTTTCCAGACCCTCCCCAAGAAACCGAGACTCACTCCCTTCCAGGCCCCTAAGAAGAGCAATCAGAGACCACATCTGGGGGTTTCCCAGACTCCCCAGCCTCCACCACGGACAATTGGACGTAGACCCACTGCAGGACGCCAGGTGACCAGAAAGATTCATGCCCAGGGGTAATGCCTTGACCTCCCGCCTCCACACAACAGACCTCACCTGAATACCGCCCAGCCCTGCTCTGTGGCCCATCGCCCAGCACTGAACCGTGTCCTGGGCCAGCCCCTCACAATGCTCTTCAGGAGATTAGACAATGGCTGGTGGAGCTCCAGACTCCTGACTGCTCCCTCCTGCCTTCCAGCTGAGACGCCAAGCCCTCCTGAGCAGAGGCCTCCCACACTAGAGACGTCTGAGGGGCTCTGTGCCCGTGTCCCACTGAGTGTCCTGGAGAATGACCTCCAGGTTTCCTCTTCCTCTGAAGAGAGTGACTGGGAGGGAGACACCTCCTGCCAAGGAAGACATGTCCTCCTGCCCCAGGACACCTGGAACTGACTGTCGAGTGAGGAGGAGAAGTCACAAGGAGCAGGGTTTTTCTCGGGAATCAGCCATTCCCCATCTCTGCTCTGGGTACACATGGTGGAAGCCCAGACGATGCTTGGGGACACACACGGGCAAACACTGCCCTCTTTCATGATGGAAGCACAAGTGACGATTCAAAGGGCGCTAATCAACCTGGAATAGGAAGTTGTTTGACACTGAAATCCATTTGATGCTACTTAGTTCCATTGCAGGGGTAAGGTCTCAACTAAAAGATAATAGAAAATTAATCTGTATGTCTCCTCTGATTTCAGAATTTGGGGAAAATGGGTAAAGGGCTCAAAATAGTCTGTGGCAAATTGTAAAGACTTCCTGACCTGGGATGAGATATTTTGACTCTGTGGGGTTATTTCTGTGGAAATCCTGAAGCGCGATATTCTCATGGGTTTGATCCTTTGGGTTATTACATGTCATTAGAAAGCTGTCTTTTAAAATGTTCTTTTGTTATTAATAAAATTCTCCCAAAGTTGACCTATGGTACGCACTTTTGATTTCTAGGCATGCAGACCATTTTAAAAATTTCTTTGACTCATCCAAGTTAAAGTGACTGGGTGAAGCAATGTTTGGCAGGACCTAGGGCTGAGTAGAAACACAGATTCTCAGGCACACTCGGCCCCACGGCATCATTACATGCATTTTGACGGTGAGCCCCAGGGAATCTTAGGCAGACTTCAGTGAGACAAGCGTGCCTGCAGACTTATTCGCACGGTGGCCCACATGGGACTCAGGGCGGGGTGGTTAGCCAATACCTGTGCCTGAAGCCTACTGCAAGAGATACCAATGGAGGGTGTGTTTGTTGCGGCCTGGGCACTGGGAGCTTTGGAATTCTCCCCACGTGATTCCAGTAGGCAGCAAAGTCTGAGATCCACTGGAGGTGGTGAGCAAAGATTTCACCTAAGTCACCTGTGATCTCCATTTTCTCATTCAGGACAACCTCTGAGTAGGATCCAGAAAACTCCCATGCCTCAGTAAGGAACATTTCCTTAGGAAGAACAAATGACTGCTCCTACCTCCATGCAGCACATCCGTTGGCGAGTGCTTCTTTCAGTCTGCATGATTCTGTGCCTTCCATCCATGATACCTTCATCTCAGGCGTCTAGCCTCCAGAGCTGCAAAAAAATAAATGTCTGTGTTTTAAGCCACTCAGTCTGTGGATTTTGTTATGGCACCCTGAGCAGCGATACCAAGTACAAACAATAACACCTTAGGAACATTAGCACATTGCAAATGTGAATGCCTGGAATAACTTATAAGCACGTGCACACACACACACACACACACACACATACACAAACACAGAACATATCCCAGGATTCTTTATCTCTAATTTGGAAAGACTAAGACAAATGTATCCCCACCATCCTGATTCATTTCCAGCCTCAACATCCTTATATATAATCCTAAGAATTAAGCACGTTTTAGGTGTTCTGTAAATAGAAATCATTGAAAAGCATCCACTAGTCTCCCTGGGGGATAAGCGTGAGCACACCCTAAACCCTTAATCCAATCAAGTGTTTGTAGTTGATTGGTGGGTCTTGTACCTGATTGAGTGGGTGGAGCAAGCCATAAAAGGGCTGTGGAGTTGGGCAAGCCTGTAATTTGGAGACTGTCTCAGGGAGGGAAGCATCCTTCTTCAACTTGAGGTCCCAGATGAGAAATCTTGTGAACCTTACTGCCAGAGACATGGAGACTGCTTCTCTCCACTGGGGGGATAAGTCTCAGTTTAATGTCTTTCCAAAACTCAAACCTTCTCAGTCAAATGTAAATGGTGCTGAAGTCCACTGGGGACACTCTCTACCTGAGAAGCCATCACCATCATCACAGACAGTTTGCAACGTGCGTGACGGTTTGGACCCTGTGTCAGCAGGGCTGGATCCCACAAAGAAACTTCCTCTAACTTGGAAGAGACCTTATGTGGTTGGCGCTGGGCTTCAGAATATGGGGAACACCTGCTATGTGAATGCGGCACTGCAGTGTCTGACATACACACCACCCCTGGCGAGCTATCTGCTGTCCCAGCAGCACTCGAAAACCTGTCAGAATCAGAGATTCTGCACGCTGTGTGCTATGCAAGCTCATATTACCCGGGCCCTCTATCAGCCTGGAGGTGTTCTCCAGCCCCTGCCAGAGCTTGTTACTGGCTTCCACAGACACCAGCAGGAAGATGCCCATGAATTTCTGATGTTCACTATGGATGCCATGCAGCAAGCATGCTTGCGTGAGTACGAGCACGTAGACCACCACTCTGATGACGACACCCTAATCCGTCAAATATTTGGAGGATATTGGAGATCTCAAATCCAGTGTCTCCACTGCCATGGCGTTTCAAACGCTTTTGACCCTTACCTGGACATTACCCTGGATATCAAGGCAGCCAAGAGTGTGAACCAAGCCTTGGCACAATTGGTGAAGCCGGAAAAGCTGGATGGTGAAGATTCATATTATTGTAGTTGGTGTCTAAAGAAGGGGCCTGCTTCCAAGACGTTGACTTTGCACACTTCCTCCAAGGTCCTTATCCTTGTATTGAAACGGTTCTCAAATTTCACAGGCAGCAAAATGCCTAAGGAAGTGCAATATCCTGAGTATCTTGACATGCATCAATACACATCTCAGCAGAACGCAGGACCTCTCATTTACATACTCTATGCCGTGCTGGTCCACGCTGGGTGGAGTGGTCACAACGGACACTACTTCTGTTACATAAAAGCTGGAAATGGCCAGTGGTATAAAATGGATGATGCTAAGATCACCGCCTGTGACATTACTTCTGCCCTCAACCAACACGCCTATGTCCTCTTTTACATCCAGAAGAGTGAATTAGAAAGAGACGGTGGGAGTGTGTCAATAGGTGGGGAACCAAGATGCGTCATGTCTGACCATACGGGCATGGTTGCAGCCCAGTGGGAGCCTGAAAGAGACTCCAGCATCACAATGCCTGAGTCAGTGGAGCACACGGAAGACACTTCAGTCAAGCAAGTCACCTTAGACCAGTGGAGATTCCAGCAAGTACACAACCTTCCAAAGCCTGAATTCAACCTCAGGAAAATAGATCCTGCCCTGCCTGCCCATGCGGTCATGATTCACCAGTCAAAATACAGAGATGGGATGAAAAAGAATGATCCTGAACAGGAAAACTACCCGCTCAACAAGTCAGCCAGGGAGATCTCAGCTCAGGGGGTGAGGAACGTTGGCAAAGTCCCTTGTCTTGGAGGGAGAGCCAGAGCTACCAAGAGGAGGAACAAGAAAGGGCAGAGGTCTCTGGATGTATTCCAGTCATCTCACTACAGGCTTTGATGCGCAGGCATGCACAGACACACACAGACACACACTCACTCACAAACACAGGCATATATAGGAAATATTGTGTGTTATAGGTGTGAGTAATCTAGAAATATTGAGGGACTATCTATCTGGGTGCGCTCACGGGATATGGCATTCAGTGTGAACTTGTGAGTACTGACTTTGAGGTCTAGCTGTCCACAGTGATGCTATTGGAGAAGGCTGGATTTATTAGGGGGTCTGAGGACTTTCCAGTTGTGCTGTGTTTGACTGAAGAGTCAGTTGGTGGGGGCTGGAATATTTGAATTTTTGCAAGTTGCTCCCTCCAAGACACATGGCCTGGGCCACACCCTCAAACCCCACGCATAAGCCACGTATCTGGATGTCAACTCCTATCCCAGCCTGCCGGCTGCTGGACCTACTGTGGACCGGGATGCCAAAATCAGCATCAGGGCAGCAGGCAATGACCTGCCCAGGTCCCACTGCAGACTTTCCAGACCCTCCCCAAGAAACCGAGACTCACTCCCTTCCAGGCCCCTAAGAAGAGCAATCAGAGACCACATCTGGGGGTTTCCCAGACTCCCCAGCCTCCACCACGGACAATTGGACGTAGACCCACTGCAGGACGCCAGGTGACCAGAAAGATTCATGCCCAGGGGTAATGCCTTGACCTCCCGCCTCCACACAACAGACCTCAGCTGAATACCGCCCAGCCCTGCTCTGTGGCCCATCGCCCAGCACTGAACCGTGTCCTGGGCCAGCCCCTCACAATGCTCTTCAGGACATTAGACAATGGCTGGTGGAGCTCCAGACTCCTGACTGCTCCCTCCTGCCTTCCAGCTGAGACGCCAAGCCCTCCTGGGCAGAGGCCTCCCACACTAGAGACGTCTGAGCTGATCTGTGCCCGTGTCCCACTGAGTGTCCTGGAGAATGACCTCCAGGTTTCCTCTTCCTCTGAAGAGAGTGACTGGGAGGGAGACACCTCCTGCCAAGGAAGACATGTCCTCCTGCCCCAGGACACCTGGAACTGACTGTCGAGTGAGGAGGAGAAGTCACAAGGAGCAGGGTTTTTCTCGGGAATCAGCCATTCCCCATCTCTGCTCTGGGTACACATGGTGGAAGCCCAGACGATGCTTGGGGACACACACGGGCAAACACTGCCCTCTTTCATGATGGAAGCAGAAGTGACGATTCAAAGGGCGCTAATCAACCTGGAATAGGAAGTTGTTTGACACTGAAATCCATTTGATGCTACTTAGTTCCATTGCAGGGGTAAGGTCTCAACTAAAAGATAATAGAAAATTAATCTGTATGTCTCCTCTGATTTCAGAATTTGGGGAAAATGGGTAAAGGGCTCAAAATAGTCTGTGGCAAATTGTAAAGACTTCCCTGACCTGGGATGAGATATTTTGACTCTGTGGGGTTATTTCTGTGGAAATCCTGAAGCGCGATATTCTCATGGGTTTGATCCTTTGGGTTATTACATGTCATTAGAAAGTTGTGTTTTAAAATGTTCTTTTGTTATTAATAAAATTCTCCCAAAGTTGACCTATGGTACGCACTTTTGATTTCTAGGCATGCAGACCATTTTAAAAATTTCTTTGACTCATCCAAGTTAAAGTGACTGGGTGAAGCAATGTTTGGCAGGACCTAGGGCTGATTAGAAACACAGGTTCTCAGGCACACTCGGCCCCACGGCATCATTACATGCATTTGGACGGTGAGCCCCAGGGAATCTTAGGCAGACTTCAGTGAGACAAGCGTGCCTGCAGACTTATTCGCACGGTGGCCCACATGGGACTCAGGGCGGGGTGGTTAGCCAATACCTGTGCCTGAAGCCTACTGCAAGAGATACCAATGGAGGGTGTGTTTGTTGCGGCCTGGGCACTGGGAGCTTTGGAATTCTCCCCACGTGATTCCAGTAGGCAGCAAAGTCTGAGATCCACTGGAGGTGGTGAGCAAAGATTTCACCTAAGTCACCTGTGATCTCCATTTTCTCATTCAGGACAACCTCTGAGTAGGATCCAGAAAACTCCCATGCCTCAGTAAGGAACATTTCCTTAGGAAGAACAAATGACTGCTCCTACCTCCATGCAGCACATCCGTTGGCGAGTGCTTCTTTCAGTCTGCATGATTCTGTGCCTTCCATCCATGATACCTTCATCTCAGGCGTCTAGCCTCCAGAGCTGCAAAAATAAATGTCTGTGCTTTAAGCCACTCAGTCTGTGGATTTTGTTATGGCACCCTGAGCAGCGATACCAAGTACAAACAATAACACCTTAGGAACATTAGCACATTGCAAATGTGAATGCCTGGAATAACTTATAAGCACGTGTACACACACACACACACACACACACACACACATACACAAACACAGAACATTTCCCAGGATTCTTTATCTCTATTTTGGAAAGACTAAGACAAATGTATCCCCACCATCCTGATTCATTTCCAGCCTCAACATCCTTATATATAATCCTAAGAATTAAGCACGTTTTAGGTGTTCTGTAAATAGAAATCATTGAAAAGCATCCACTAGTCTCCCTGGGGGATAAGCGTGACCACACCCTAAACCCTTAATCCAATCAAGTGTTTGTAGTTGATTGGTGGGTCTTGTACCTGATTGAGTGGGTGGAGCAAGCCATAAAAGGGCTGTGGAGTTGGGAAAGCCCGTAATTTGGAGACTGCCTCAGGGAGGGAAGCATCCTTCTTCAACTTGAGGTCCCAGATGAGAAATCTTGTGAACCTTACTGCCAGAGACATGGAGACTGCTTCTCTCCACTGGGGGGATAAGTCTCAGTTTAATGTCTTTCCAAAACTCAAACCTTCTCAGTCAAATGTAAATGGTGCTGAAGTCCACTGGGGACACTCTCTACCTGAGAAGCCATCACCATCATCACAGACAGTTTGCAACGTGCGTGACGGTTTGGACCCTGTGTCAGCAGGGCTGGATCCCACAAAGAAACTTCCTCTAACTTGGAAGAGACCTTATGTGGTTGGCGCTGGGCTTCAGAATATGGGGAACACCTGCTATGTGAATGCGGCACTGCAGTGTCTGACATACACACCACCCCTGGCGAGCTATCTGCTGTCCCAGCAGCACTCGAAAACCTGTCAGAATCAGAGATTCTGCACGCTGTGTGCTATGCAAGCTCATATTACCCGGGCCCTCTATCAGCCTGGAGGTGTTCTCCAGCCCCTGCCAGAGCTTGTTACTGGCTTCCACAGACACCAGCAGGAAGATGCCCATGAATTTCTGATGTTCACTATGGATGCCATGCAGCAAGCATGCTTGCGTGAGTACGAGCACGTAGACCACCACTCTGATGACGACACCCTAATCCGTCAAATATTTGGAGGATATTGGAGATCTCAAATCCAGTGTCTCCACTGCCATGGCGTTTCAAACGCTTTTGACCCTTACCTGGACATTACCCTGGATATCAAGGCAGCCAAGAGTGTGAACCAAGCCTTGGCACAATTGGTGAAGCCGGAAAAGCTGGATGGTGAAGATTCATATTATTGTAGTTGGTGTCTAAAGAAGGGGCCTGCTTCCAAGACGTTGACTTTGCACACTTCCTCCAAGGTCCTTATCCTTGTATTGAAACGGTTCTCAAATTTCACAGGCAGCAAAATGCCTAAGGAAGTGCAATATCCTGAGTATCTTGACATGCATCAATACACATCTCAGCAGAACGCAGGACCTCTCATTTACATACTCTATGCCGTGCTGGTCCACGCTGGGTGGAGTGGTCACAACGGACACTACTTCTGTTACATAAAAGCTGGAAATGGCCAGTGGTATAAAATGGATGATGCTAAGATCACCGCCTGTGACATTACTTCTGCCCTCAACCAACACGCCTATGTCCTCTTTTACATCCAGAAGAGTGAATTAGAAAGAGACGGTGGGAGTGTGTCAATAGGTGGGGAACAAAGATGCGTCATGTCTGACCATACGGGCATGGTTGCAGCCCAGTGGGAGCCTGAAAGAGACTCCAGCATCACAATGCCTGAGTCAGTGGAGCACACAGAAGACACTTCAGTCAAGCAAGTCACCTTAGACCAGTGGAGATTCCAGCAAGTACACAACCTTCCAAAGCCTGAATTCAACCTCAGGAAAATAGATCCTGCCCTGCCTGCCCATGCGGTCATGATTCACCAGTCAAAATACAGAGATGGGATGAAAAAGAATGATCCTGAACAGGAAAACTACCCGCTCAACAAGTCAGCCAGGGAGATCTCAGCTCAGGGGGTGAGGAACGTTGGCAAAGTCCCTTGTCTTGGAGGGAGAGCCAGAGCTACCAAGAGGAGGAACAAGAAAGGGCAGAGGTCTCCGGATGTATTCCAGTCATCTCACTACAGGCTTTGATGCACATGCCTGCACAGACACACACAGACACACACTCACTCACAAACACAGGCATATATAGGAAATATTGTGTGTTATAGGTGTGAGTAATCTAGAAATATTGAGGGACTATCTATCTGGGTGCGCTCACGGGATATGGCATTCAGTGTGAACTTGTGAGTACTGACTTTGAGGTCTAGCTGTCCACAGTGATGCTATTGGAGAAGGCTGGATTTATTAGGGGGTCTGAGGACTTTCCAGTTGTGCTGTGTTTGACTGAAGAGTCAGTTGCTTGGGGCTGGAATATTTGAATATTTGCAAGTTGCTCCCTCCAAGACACATGGCCTGGGCCACGCCCTCAAACCCCACGCATAAGCCACGTATCTGGATGTCAACTCCTATCCCAGCCTGCCGGCTGCTGGACCTACTGTGGACTGGGATGCCAAAATCAGCAACAAGGCAGCAGGCAATGACCTGCCCAGCTCCCACTGCAGACTTTCCAGACCCTCCCCAAGAAACCGAGACTCACTCCCTTCCAGGCCCCTAAGAAGAGCAATCAGAGACCACATCTGGGGGTTTCCCAGACTCCCCAGCCTTCACCACGGACAATTGGACGTAGACCCACTGAAGGATGCCAGGTGACCAGAAAGATTCATGCCCGGGGTAATGCCTTGACCTCCCGCCTCCACACAACAGACCTCAGCTGAATACCGCCCAGCCCTGCTCTGTGGCCCATCGCCCAGCACTGAACCGTGTCCTGGGCCAGCCCCTCACAATGCTCTTCAGGACATTAGACAATGGCTGGTGGAGCTCCAGACTCCTGACTGCTCCCTCCTGCCTTCCAGCTGAGACGCCAAGCCCTCCTGGGCAGAGGCCTCCCACACTAGAGACGTCTGAGCTGATCTGTGCCCGTGTCCCACTGAGTGTCCTGGAGAATGACCTCCAGGTTTCCTCTTCCTCTGAAGAGAGTGACTGGGAGGGAGACACCTCCTTCCAAGGAAGACATGTCCTCCTGCCCCAGGACACCTGGAACTGACTGTCGAGTGAGGAGGAGAAGTCACAAGGAGCAGGGTTTTTCTCGGAATCAGCCATTCCCCATCTCTGCTCTGGGTACACATGGTGGAAGCCCAGACGATGCTTGGGGACACACACGGGCAAACACTGCCCTCTTTCATGATGGAAGCAGAAGTGACGATTCAAAGGGCGCTAATCAACCTGGAATAGGAAGTTGTTTGACACTGAAATCCATTTGATGCTACTTAGTTCCATTGCAGGGGTAAGGTCTCAACTAAAAGATAATAGAAAATTAATCTGTATGTCTCCTCTGATTTCAGAATTTGGGGAAAATGGGTAAAGGGCTCAAAATAGTCTGTGGCAAATTGTAAAGACTTCCCTGACCTGGGATGAGATATTTTGACTCTGTGGGGTTATTTCTGTGGAAATCCTGAAGCGCGATATTCTCATGGGTTTGATCCTTTGGGTTATTACATGTCATTAGAAAGTTGTGTTTTAAAATGTTCTTTTGTTATTAATAAAATTCTCCCAAAGTTGACCTATGGTACGCACTTTTGATTTCTAGGCATGCAGACCATTTTAAAAATTTCTTTGACTCATCCAAGTTAAAGTGACTGGGTGAAGCAATGTTTGGCAGGACCTAGGGCTGATTAGAAACACAGGTTCTCAGGCACACTCGGCCCCACGGCATCATTACATGCATTTGGACGGTGAGCCCCAGGGAATCTTAGGCAGACTTCAGTGAGACAAGCGTGCCTGCAGACTTATTCGCACGGTGGCCCACATGGGACTCAGGGCGGGGTGGTTAGCAAATACCTGTGCCTGAAGCCTACTGCAAGAGATACCAATGGAGGGTGTGTTTGTTGCGGCCTGGGCACTGGGAGCTTTGGAATTCTCCCCACGTGATTCCAGTAGGCAGCAAAGTCTGAGATCCACTGGAGGTGGTGAGCAAAGATTTCACCTAAGTCACCTGTGATCTCCATTTTCTCATTCAGGACAACCTCTGAGTAGGATCCAGAAAACTCCCATGCCTCAGTAAGGAACATTTCCTTAGGAAGAACAAATGACTGCTCCTACCTCCATGCAGCACATCCGTTGGCGAGTGCTTCTTTCAGTCTGCATGATTCTGTGCCTTCCATCCATGATACCTTCATCTCAGGCGTCTAGCCTCCAGAGCTGCAAAAAAATAAATGTCTGTGCTTTAAGCCACTCAGTCTGAGGATTTTGTTATGGCACCCTGTGCAGCGATACCAAGTACAAACAATAACACCTTAGGAACATTAGCACATTGCAAATGTGAATTCCTGGAATAACTTATAAGCACGTGTACACACACACACAGAGACACACACACACACACACATACACAAACACAGAACATTTCCCAGGATTCTTTATCTCTAATTTGGAAAGACTAAGACAAATGTATCCCCACCATCCTGATTCATTTCCAGCCTCAACATCCTTATATATAATCCTAAAAATTAAGCACGTTTTAGGTGTTCTGTAAATAGAAATCATTGAAAAGCATCCACTAGTCTCCCTGGGGAATAAGCGTGACCACACCCTAAACCCTTAATCCAATCAAGTGTTTGTAGTTGATTGGTGGGTCTTGTACCTGTTTGAGTGGGTGGAGCAAGCCATAAAAGGGCTGTGGAGTTGGGCAAGCCTGTAATTTGGAGACTGTCTCAGGGAGGGAAGCATCCTTCTTCAACTTGAGGTCCCAGATGAGAAATCTTGTGAACCTTACTGCCAGAGACATGGAGACTGCTTCTCTCCACTGGGGGGATAAGTCTCAGTTTAATGTCTTTCCAAAACTCAAACCTTCTCAGTCAAATGTAAATGGTGCTGAAGTCCACTGGGGACACTCTCTACCTGAGAAGCCATCACCATCATCACAGACAGTTTGCAACGTGCGTGACGGTTTGGACCCTGTGTCAGCAGGGCTGGATCCCACAAAGAAACTTCCTCTAACTTGGAAGAGACCTTATGTGGTTGGCGCTGGGCTTCAGAATATGGGGAACACCTGCTATGTGAATGCGGCACTGCAGTGTCTGACATACACACCACCCCTGGCGAGCTATCTGCTGTCCCAGCAGCACTCGAAAACCTGTCAGAATCAGAGATTCTGCACGCTGTGTGCTATGCAAGCTCATATTACCCGGGCCCTCTATCAGCCTGGAGGTGTTCTCCAGCCCCTGCCAGAGCTTGTTACTGGCTTCCACAGACACCAGCAGGAAGATGCCCATGAATTTCTGATGTTCACTATGGATGCCATGCAGCAAGCATGCTTGCGTGAGTACGAGCACGTAGACCACCACTCTGATGACGACACCCTAATCCGTCAAATATTTGGAGGATATTGGAGATCTCAAATCCAGTGTCTCCACTGCCATGGCGTTTCAAACGCTTTTGACCCTTACCTGGACATTACCCTGGATATCAAGGCAGCCAAGAGTGTGAACCAAGCCTTGGCACAATTGGTGAAGCCGGAAAAGCTGGATGGTGAAGATTCATATTATTGTAGTTGGTGTCTAAAGAAGGGGCCTGCTTCCAAGACGTTGACTTTGCACACTTCCTCCAAGGTCCTTATCCTTGTATTGAAACGGTTCTCAAATTTCACAGGCAGCAAAATGCCTAAGGAAGTGCAATATCCTGAGTATCTTGACATGCATCAATACACATCTCAGCAGAACGCAGGACCTCTCATTTACATACTCTATGCCGTGCTGGTCCACGCTGGGTGGAGTGGTCACAACGGACACTACTTCTGTTACATAAAAGCTGGAAATGGCCAGTGGTATAAAATGGATGATGCTAAGATCACCGCCTGTGACATTACTTCTGCCCTCAACCAACACGCCTATGTCCTCTTTTACATCCAGAAGAGTGAATTAGAAAGAGACGGTGGGAGTGTGTCAATAGGTGGGGAACAAAGATGCGTCATGTCTGACCATACGGGCATGGTTGCAGCCCAGTGGGAGCCTGAAAGAGACTCCAGCATCACAATGCCTGAGTCAGTGGAGCACACAGAAGACACTTCAGTCAAGCAAGTCACCTTAGACCAGTGGAGATTCCAGCAAGTACACAACCTTCCAAAGCCTGAATTCAACCTCAGGAAAATAGATCCTGCCCTGCCTGCCCATGCGGTCATGATTCACCAGTCAAAATACAGAGATGGGATGAAAAAGAATGATCCTGAACAGGAAAACTACCCGCTCAACAAGTCAGCCAGGGAGATCTCAGCTCAGGGGGTGAGGAACGTTGGCAAAGTCCCTTGTCTTGGAGGGAGAGCCAGAGCTACCAAGAGGAGGAACAAGAAAGGGCAGAGGTCTCCGGATGTATTCCAGTCATCTCACTACAGGCTTTGATGCACATGCCTGCACAGACACACACAGACACACACTCACTCACAAACACAGGCATATATAGGAAATATTGTGTGTTATAGGTGTGAGTAATCTAGAAATATTGAGGGACTATCTATCTGGGTGCGCTCACGGCATATGGCATTCAGTGTGAACTTGTGAGTACTGACTTTGAGGTCTAGCTGTCCACAGTGATGCTATTGGAGAAGGCTGGATTTATTAGGGGGTCTGAGGACTTTCCAGTTGTGCTGTGTTTGACTGAAGAGTCAGTTGGTGGGGGCTGGAATATTTGAATTTTTGCAAGTTGCTCCCTCCAAGACACATGGCCTGGGCCACGCCCTCAAACCCCACGCATAAGCCACGTATCTGGATGTCAACTCCTATCCCAGCCTGCCGGCTGCTGGACCTACTGTGGACCGGGATGCCAAAATCAGCATCAAGGCAGCAGGCAATGACCTGCCCAGGTCCCACTGCAGACTTTCCAGACCCTCCCCAAGAAACCGAGACTCACTCCCTTCCAGGCCCCTAAGAAGAGCAATCAGAGACCACATCTGGGGGTTTCCCAGACTCCCCAGCCTCCACCACGGACAATTGGACGTAGACCCACTGCAGGACGCCAGGTGACCAGAAAGATTCATGCCCAGGGGTAATGCCTTGACCTCCCGCCTCCACACAACAGACCTCAGCTGAATACCGCCCAGCCCTGCTCTGTGGCCCATCGCCCAGCACTGAACCGTGTCCTGGGCCAGCCCCTCACAATGCTCTTCAGGACATTAGACAATGGCTGGTGGAGCTCCAGACTCCTGACTGCTCCCTCCTGCCTTCCAGCTGAGACGCCAAGCCCTCCTGGGCAGAGGCCTCCCACACTAGAGACGTCTGAGCTGATCTGTGCCCGTGTCCCACTGAGTGTCCTGGAGAATGACCTCCAGGTTTCCTCTTCCTCTGAAGAGAGTGACTGGGAGGGAGACACCTCCTTCCAAGGAAGACATGTCCTCCTGCCCCAGGACACCTGGAACTGACTGTCGAGTGAGGAGGAGAAGTCACAAGGAGCAGGGTTTTTCTCGGGAATCAGCCATTCCCCATCTCTGCTCTGGGTACACATGGTGGAAGCCCAGACGATGCTTGGGGACACACACGGGCAAACACTGCCCTCTTTCATGATGGAAGCAGAAGTGACGATTCAAAGGGCGCTAATCAACCTGGAATAGGAAGTTGTTTGACACTGAAATCCATTTGATGCTACTTAGTTCCATTGCAGGGGTAAGGTCTCAACTAAAAGATAATAGAAAATTAATCTGTATGTCTCCTCTGATTTCAGAATTTGGGGAAAATGGGTAAAGGGCTCAAAATAGTCTGTGGCAAATTGTAAAGACTTCCCTGACCTGGGATGAGATATTTTGACTCTGTGGGGTTATTTCTGTGGAAATCCTGAAGCGCGATATTCTCATGGGTTTGATCCTTTGGGTTATTACATGTCATTAGAAAGTTGTGTTTTAAAATGTTCTTTTGTTATTAATAAAATTCTCCCAAAGTTGACCTATGGTACGCACTTTTGATTTCGAGGCATGCAGACCATTTTAAAAATTTCTTTGACTCATCCAAGTTAAAGTGACTGGGTGAAGCAATGTTTGGCAGGACCTAGGGCTGATTAGAAACACAGGTTCTCAGGCACACTCGGCCCCACGGCATCATTACATGCATTTTGACGGTGAGCCCCAGGGACCCTTAGGCAGACTTCAGTGAGACAAGCGTGCCTGCAGACTTATTCGCACGGTGGCCCACATGGGACTCAGGGCGGGGTGGTTAGCAAATACCTGTGCCTGAAGCCTACTGCAAGAGATACCAATGGAGGGTGTGTTTGTTGCGGCCTGGGCACTGGGAGCTTTGGAATTCTCCCCACGTGATTCCAGTAGGCAGCAAAGTCTGAGATCCACTGGAGGTGGTGAGCAAAGATTTCACCTAAGTCACCTGTGATCTCCATTTTCTCATTCAGGACAACCTCTGAGTAGGATCCAGAAAACTCCCATGCCTCAGTAAGGAACATTTCCTTAGGAAGAACAAATGACTGCTCCTACCTCCATGCAGCACATCCGTTGGCGAGTGCTTCTTTCAGTCTGCATGATTCTGTGCCTTCCATCCATGATACCTTCATCTCAGGCGTCTAGCCTCCAGAGCTGCAAAAAAATAAATGTCTGTGCTTTAAGCCACTCAGTCTGTGGATTTTGTTATGGCACCCTGAGCAGCGATACCAAGTACAAACAATAACACCTTAGGAACATTAGCACATTGCAAATGTGAATGCCTGGAATAACTTATAAGCACGTGTACACACACACACACACACACACACACATACACAAACACAGAACATTTCCCAGGATTCTTTATCTCTATTTTGGAAAGACTAAGACAAATGTATCCCCACCATCCTGATTCATTTCCAGCCTCAACATCCTTATATATAATCCTAAAAATTAAGCACGTTTTAGGTGTTCTGTAAATAGAAATCATTGAAAAGCATCCACTAGTCTCCCTGGGGAATAAGCGTGACCACACCCTAAACCCTTAATCCAATCAAGTGTTTGTAGTTGATTGGTGGGTCTTGTACCTGTTTGAGTGGGTGGAGCAAGCCATAAAAGGGCTGTGGAGTTGGGCAAGCCTGTAATTTGGAGACTGTCTCAGGGAGGGAAGCATCCTTCTTCAACTTGAGGTCCCAGATGAGAAATCTTGTGAACCTTACTGCCAGAGACATGGAGACTGCTTCTCTCCACTGGGGGGATAAGTCTCAGTTTAATGTCTTTCCAAAACTCAAACCTTCTCAGTCAAATGTAAATGGTGCTGAAGTCCACTGGGGACACTCTCTACCTGAGAAGCCATCACCATCATCACAGACAGTTTGCAACGTGCGTGACGGTTTGGACCCTGTGTCAGCAGGGCTGGATCCCACAAAGAAACTTCCTCTAACTTGGAAGAGACCTTATGTGGTTGGCGCTGGGCTTCAGAATATGGGGAACACCTGCTATGTGAATGCGGCACTGCAGTGTCTGACATACACACCACCCCTGGCGAGCTATCTGCTGTCCCAGCAGCACTCGAAAACCTGTCAGAATCAGAGATTCTGCACGCTGTGTGCTATGCAAGCTCATATTACCCGGGCCCTCTATCAGCCTGGAGGTGTTCTCCAGCCCCTGCCAGAGCTTGTTACTGGCTTCCACAGACACCAGCAGGAAGATGCCCATGAATTTCTGATGTTCACTATGGATGCCATGCAGCAAGCATGCTTGCGTGAGTACGAGCACGTAGACCACCACTCTGATGACGACACCTAATCCGTCAAATATTTGGAGGATATTGGAGATCTCAAATCCAGTGTCTCCACTGCCATGGCGTTTCAAACGCTTTTGACCCTTACCTGGACATTACCCTGGATATCAAGGCAGCCAAGAGTGTGAACCAAGCCTTGGCACAATTGGTGAAGCCGGAAAAGCTGGATGGTGAAGATTCATATTATTGTAGTTGGTGTCTAAAGAAGGGGCCTGCTTCCAAGACGTTGACTTTGCACACTTCCTCCAAGGTCCTTATCCTTGTATTGAAACGGTTCTCAAATTTCACAGGCAGCAAAATGCCTAAGGAAGTGCAATATCCTGAGTATCTTGACATGCATCAATACACATCTCAGCAGAACGCAGGACCTCTCATTTACATACTCTATGCCGTGCTGGTCCACGCTGGGTGGAGTGGTCACAACGGACACTACTTCTGTTACATAAAAGCTGGAAATGGCCAGTGGTATAAAATGGATGATGCTAAGATCACCGCCTGTGACATTACTTCTGCCCTCAACCAACACGCCTATGTCCTCTTTTACATCCAGAAGAGTGAATTAGAAAGAGACGGTGGGAGTGTGTCAATAGGTGGGGAACCAAGATGCGTCATGTCTGACCATACGGGCATGGTTGCAGCCCAGTGGGAGCCTGAAAGAGACTCCAGCATCACAATGCCTGAGTCAGTGGAGCACACGGAAGACACTTCAGTCAAGCAAGTCACCTTAGACCAGTGGAGATTCCAGCAAGTACACAACCTTCCAAAGCCTGAATTCAACCTCAGGAAAATAGATCCTGCCCTGCCTGCCCATGCGGTCATGATTCACCAGTCAAAATACAGAGATGGGATGAAAAAGAATGATCCTGAACAGGAAAACTACCCGCTCAACAAGTCAGCCAGGGAGATCTCAGCTCAGGGGGTGAGGAACGTTGGCAAAGTCCCTTGTCTTGGAGGGAGAGCCAGAGCTACCAAGAGGAGGAACAAGAAAGGGCAGAGGTCTCCGGATGTATTCCAGTCATCTCACTACAGGCTTTGATGCACATGCCTGCACAGACACACACAGACACACACTCACTCACAAACACAGGCATATATAGGAAATATTGTGTGTTATAGGTGTGAGTAATCTAGAAATATTGAGGGACTATCTATCTGGGTGCGCTCACGGGATATGGCATTCAGTGTGAACTTGTGAGTACTGACTTTGAGGTCTAGCTGTCCACAGTGATGCTATTGGAGAAGGCTGGATTTATTAGGGCGTCTGAGGACTTTCCAGTTGTGCTGTGTTTGACTGAAGAGTCAGTTGGTGGGGGCTGGAATATTTGAATTTTTGCAAGTTGCTCCCTCCAAGACACATGGCCTGGGCCACGCCCTCAAACCCCACGCATAAGCCACGTATCTGGATGTCAACTCCTATCCCAGCCTGCCGGCTGCTGGACCTACTGTGGACCGGGATGCCAAAATCAGCATCAAGGCAGCAGGCAATGACCTGCCCAGGTCCCACTGCAGACTTTCCAGACCCTCCCCAAGAAACCGAGACTCACTCCCTTCCAGGCCCCTAAGAAGAGCAATCAGAGACCACATCTGGGGGTTTCCCAGACTCCCCAGCCTCCACCACGGACAATTGGACGTAGACCCACTGCAGGACGCCAGGTGACCAGAAAGATTCATGCCCAGGGGTAATGCCTTGACCTCCCGCCTCCACACAACAGACCTCAGCTGAATACCGCCCAGCCCTGCTCTGTGGCCCATCGCCCAGCACTGAACCGTGTCCTGGGCCAGCCCCTCACAATGCTCTTCAGGACATTAGACAATGGCTGGTGGAGCTCCAGACTCCTGACTGCTCCCTCCTGCCTTCCAGCTGAGACGCCAAGCCCTCCTGGGCAGAGGCCTCCCACACTAGAGACGTCTGAGCTGATCTGTGCCCGTGTCCCACTGAGTGTCCTGGAGAATGACCTCCAGGTTTCCTCTTCCTCTGAAGAGAGTGACTGGGAGGGAGACACCTCCTTCCAAGGAAGACATGTCCTCCTGCCCCAGGACACCTGGAACTGACTGTCGAGTGAGGAGGAGAAGTCACAAGGAGCAGGGTTTTTCTCGGGAATCAGCCATTCCCCATCTCTGCTCTGGGTACACATGGTGGAAGCCCAGACGATGCTTGGGGACACACACGGGCAAACACTGCCCTCTTTCATGATGGAAGCAGAAGTGACGATTCAAAGGGCGCTAATCAACCTGGAATAGGAAGTTGTTTGACACTGAAATCCATTTGATGCTACTTAGTTCCATTGCAGGGTTAAGGTCTCAACTAAAAGATAATAGAAAATTAATCTGTATGTCTCCTCTGATTTCAGAATTTGGGGAAAATGGGTAAAGGGCTCAAAATAGTCTGTGGCAAATTGTAAAGACTTCCCTGACCTGGGATGAGATATTTTGACTCTGTGGGGTTATTTCTGTGGAAATCCTGAAGCGCGATATTCTCATGGGTTTGATCATTTGGGTTATTACATGTCATTAGAAAGTTGTGTTTTAAAATGTTCTTTTGTTATTAATAAAATTCTCCCGAAGTTGACCTATGGTACGCACTTTTGATTTCTAGGCATGCAGACCATTTTAAAAATTTCTTTGACTCATCCAAGTTAAAGTGACTGGGTGAAGCAATGTTTGGCAGGACCTAGGGCTGATTAGAAACACAGGTTCTCAGGCACACTCGGCCCCACGGCATCATTACATGCATTTGGACGGTGAGCCCCAGGGAATCTTAGGCAGACTTCAGTGAGACAAGCGTGGCTGCAGACTTATTCGCATGGTGGCCCACATGGGACTCAGGGCGGGGTGGTTAGCAAATACCTGTGCCTGAAGCCTACTGCAAGAGATACCAATGGAGGGTGTGTTTGTTGCGGCCTGGGCACTGGGAGCTTTGGAATTCTCCCCACGTGATTCCAGTAGGCAGCAAAGTCTGAGATCCACTGGAGGTGTTGAGCAAAGGTGTCACCTAAGTCACCTGTGATCTCCATTTTCTCATTCAGGACAACCTCTGAGTAGGATCCAGAAAACTCCCATGCCTCAGTAAGGAACATTTCCTTAGGAAGAACAAATGACTGCTCCTACCTCCATGCAGCACATCCGTTGGCGAGTGCTTCTTTCAGTCTGCATGATTCTGTGCCTTCCATCCATGATACCTTCATCTCAGGCGTCTAGCCTCCAGAGCTGCAAAAAAATAAATGTCTGTGCTTTAAGCCACTCAGTCTGTGGATTTTGTTATGGCACCCTGAGCAGCGATACCAAGTACAAACAATAACACCTTAGGAACATTAGCACATTGCAAATGTGAATGCCTGGAATAACTTATAAGCACGTGTACACACACACACACACACACACACACACACACATACACAAACACAGAACATTTCCCAGGATTCTTTATCTCTATTTTGGAAAGACTAAGACAAATGTATCCCCACCATCCTGATTCATTTCCAGCCTCAACATCCTTATATATAATCCTAAGAATTAAGCACGTTTTAGGTGTTCTGTAAATAGAAATCATTGAAAAGCATCCACTAGTCTCCCTGGGGAATAAGCGTGACCACACCCTAAACCCTTAATCCAATCAAGTGTTTGTAGTTGATTGGTGGGTCTTGTACCTGTTTGAGTGGGTGGAGCAAGCCATAAAAGAGCTGAGGAGTTGGGCAAGCCTGTAATTTGGAGACTGTCTCAGGGAGGGAAGCATCCTTCTTCAACTTGAGGTCCCAGATGAGAAATCTTGTGAACCTTACTGCCAGAGACATGGAGACTGCTTCTCTCCACTGGGGGGATAAGTCTCAGTTTAATGTCTTTCCAAAACTCAAACCTTCTCAGTCAAATGTAAATGGTGCTGAAGTCCACTGGGGACACTCTCTACCTGAGAAGCCATCACCATCATCACAGACAGTTTGCAACGTGCGTGACGGTTTGGACCCTGTGTCAGCAGGGCTGGATCCCACAAAGAAACTTCCTCTAACTTGGAAGAGACCTTATGTGGTTGGCGCTGGGCTTCAGAATATGGGGAACACCTGCTATGTGAATGCGGCACTGCAGTGTCTGACATACACACCACCCCTGGCGAGCTATCTGCTGTCCCAGCAGCACTCGAAAACCTGTCAGAATCAGAGATTCTGCACGCTGTGTGCTATGCAAGCTCATATTACCCGGGCCCTCTATCAGCCTGGAGGTGTTCTCCAGCCCCTGCCAGAGCTTGTTACTGGCTTCCACAGACACCAGCAGGAAGATGCCCATGAATTTCTGATGTTCACTATGGATGCCATGCAGCAAGCATGCTTGCGTGAGTACGAGCACGTAGACCACCACTCTGATGACGACACCCTAATCCGTCAAATATTTGGAGGATATTGGAGATCTCAAATCCAGTGTCTCCACTGCCATGGCGTTTCAAACGCTTTTGACCCTTACCTGGACATTACCCTGGATATCAAGGCAGCCAAGAGTGTGAACCAAGCCTTGGCACAATTGGTGAAGCCGGAAAAGCTGGATGGTGAAGATTCATATTATTGTAGTTGGTGTCTAAAGAAGGGGCCTGCTTCCAAGACGTTGACTTTGCACACTTCCTCCAAGGTCCTTATCCTTGTATTGAAACGGTTCTCAAATTTCACAGGCAGCAAAATGCCTAAGGAAGTGCAATATCCTGAGTATCTTGACATGCATCAATACACATCTCAGCAGAACGCAGGACCTCTCATTTACATACTCTATGCCGTGCTGGTCCACGCTGGGTGGAGTGGTCACAACGGACACTACTTCTGTTACATAAAAGCTGGAAATGGCCAGTGGTATAAAATGGATGATGCTAAGATCACCGCCTGTGACATTACTTCTGCCCTCAACCAACACGCCTATGTCCTCTTTTACATCCAGAAGAGTGAATTAGAAAGAGACGGTGGGAGTGTGTCAATAGGTGGGGAACAAAGATGCGTCATGTCTGACCATACGGGCATGGTTGCAGCCCAGTGGGAGCCTGAAAGAGACTCCAGCATCACAATGCCTGAGTCAGTGGAGCACACAGAAGACACTTCAGTCAAGCAAGTCACCTTAGACCAGTGGAGATTCCAGCAAGTACACAACCTTCCAAAGCCTGAATTCAACCTCAGGAAAATAGATCCTGCCCTGCCTGCCCATGCGGTCATGATTCACCAGTCAAAATACAGAGATGGGATGAAAAAGAATGATCCTGAACAGGAAAACTACCCGCTCAACAAGTCAGCCAGGGAGATCTCAGCTCAGGGGTGAGGAACGTTGGCAAAGTCCCTTGTCTTGGAGGGAGAGCCAGAGCTACCAAGAGGAGGAACAAGAAAGGGCAGAGGTCTCCGGATGTATTCCAGTCATCTCACTACAGGCTTTGATGCACATGCCTGCACAGACACACACAGACACACACTCACTCACAAACACAGGCATATATAGGAAATATTGTGTGTTATAGGTGTGAGTAATCTAGAAATATTGAGGGACTATCTATCTGGGTGCGCTCACGGGATATGGCATTCAGTGTGAACTTGTGAGTACTGACTTTGAGGTCTAGCTGTCCACAGTGATGCTATTGGAGAAGGCTGGATTTATTAGGGGGTCTGAGGACTTTCCAGTTGTGCTGTGTTTGACTGAAGAGTCAGTTGGTGGGGGCTGGAATATTTGAATTTTTGCAAGTTGCTCCCTCCAAGACACATGGCCTGGGCCACGCCCTCAAACCCCACGCATAAGCCACGTATCTGGATGTCAACTCCTATCCCAGCCTGCCGGCTGCTGGACCTACTGTGGACCGGGATGCCAAAATCAGCATCAGGGCAGCAGGCAATGACCTGCCCAGGTCCCACTGCAGACTTTCCAGACCCTCCCCAAGAAACCGAGACTCACTCCCTTCCAGGCCCCTAAGAAGAGCAATCAGAGACCACATCTGGGGGTTTCCCAGACTCCCCAGCCTCCACCACGGACAATTGGACGTAGACCCACTGCAGGACGCCAGGTGACCAGAAAGATTCATGCCCAGGGGTAATGCCTTGACCTCCCGCCTCCACACAACAGACCTCAGCTGAATACCGCCCAGCCCTGCTCTGTGGCCCATCGCCCAGCACTGAACCGTGTCCTGGGCCAGCCCCTCACAATGCTCTTCAGGACATTAGACAATGGCTGGTGGAGCTCCAGACTCCTGACTGCTCCCTCCTGCCTTCCAGCTGAGACGCCAAGCCCTCCTGGGCAGAGGCCTCCCACACTAGAGACGTCTGAGCTGATCTGTGCCCGTGTCCCACTGAGTGTCCTGGAGAATGACCTCCAGGTTTCCTCTTCCTCTGAAGAGAGTGACTGGGAGGGAGACACCTCCTTCCAAGGAAGACATGTCCTCCTGCCCCAGGACACCTGGAACTGACTGTCGAGTGAGGAGGAGAAGTCACAAGGAGCAGGGTTTTTCTCGGGAATCAGCCATTCCCCATCTCTGCTCTGGGTACACATGGTGGAAGCCCAGACGATGCTTGGGGACACACACGGGCAAACACTGCCCTCTTTCATGATGGAAGCAGAAGTGACGATTCAAAGGGCGCTAATCAACCTGGAATAGGAAGTTGTTTGACACTGAAATCCATTTGATGCTACTTAGTTCCATTGCAGGGGTAAGGTCTCAACTAAAAGATAATAGAAAATTAATCTGTATGTCTCCTCTGATTTCAGAATTTGGGGAAAATGGGTAAAGGGCTCAAAATAGTCTGTGGCAAATTGTAAAGACTTCCCTGACCTGGGATGAGATATTTTGACTCTGTGGGGTTATTTCTGTGGAAATCCTGAAGCGCGATATTCTCATGGGTTTGATCCTTTGGGTTATTACATGTCATTAGAAAGTTGTGTTTTAAAATGTTCTTTTGTTATTAATAAAATTCTCCCAAAGTTGACCTATGGTACGCACTTTTGATTTCGAGGCATGCAGACCATTTTAAAAATTTCTTTGACTCATCCAAGTTAAAGTGACTGGGTGAAGCAATGTTTGGCAGGACCTAGGGCTGATTAGAAACACAGGTTCTCAGGCACACTCGGCCCCACGGCATCATTACATGCATTTTGACGGTGAGCCCCAGGGAACCTTAGGCAGACTTCAGTGAGACAAGCGTGCCTGCAGACTTATTCGCACGGTGGCCCACATGGGACTCAGGGCGGGGTGGTTAGCAAATACCTGTGCCTGAAGCCTACTGCAAGAGATACCAATGGAGGGTGTGTTTGTTATGCCTGGGCACTGGGAGCTTTGGAATTCTCCCCACGTGATTCCAGTAGGCAGCAAAGTCTGAGATCCACTGGAGGTGTTGAGCAAAGGTGTCACCTAAGTCACCTGTGATCTCCATTTTCTCATTCAGGACAACCTCTGAGTAGGATCCAGAAAACTCCCATGCCTCAGTAAGGAACATTTCCTTAGGAAGAACAAATGACTGCTCCTACCTCCATGCAGCACATCCGTTGGCGAGTGCTTCTTTCAGTCTGCATGATTCTGTGCCTTCCATCCATGATACCTTCATCTCAGGCGTCTAGCCTCCAGAGCTGCAAAAAAATAAATGTCTGTGCTTTAAGCCACTCAGTCTGTGGATTTTGTTATGGCACCCTGAGCAGCGATACCAAGTACAAACAATAACACCTTAGGAACATTAGCACATTGCAAATGTGAATGCCTGGAATAACTTATAAGCACGTGTACTCACACACACACACACACACACACACACAGACACATACACGAACACAGAACATTTCCCAGGATTCTTTATCTCTATTTTGGAAAGACTAAGACAAATGTATCCCCACCATCCTGATTCATTTCCAGCCTCAACATCCTTATATATAATCCTAAGAATTAAGCACGTTTTAGGTGTTCTGTAAATAGAAATCATTGAAAAGCATCCACTAGTCTCCCTGGGGAATAAGCGTGACCACACCCTAAACCCTTAATCCAATCAAGTGTTTGTAGTTGATTGGTGGGTCTTGTACCTGTTTGAGTGGGTGGAGCAAGCCATAAAAGAGCTGAGGAGTTGGGCAAGCCTGTAATTTGGAGACTGTCTCAGGGAGGGAAGCATCCTTCTTCAACTTGAGGTCCCAGATGAGAAATCTTGTGAACCTTACTGCCCAGAGACATGGAGACTGCTTCTCTCCACTGGGGGGATAAGTCTCAGTTTAATGTCTTTCCAAAACTCAAACCTTCTCAGTCAAATGTAAATGGTGCTGAAGTCCACTGGGGACACTCTCTACCTGAGAAGCCATCACCATCATCACAGACAGTTTGCAACGTGCGTGACGGTTTGGACCCTGTGTCAGCAGGGCTGGATCCCACAAAGAAACTTCCTCTAACTTGGAAGAGACCTTATGTGGTTGGCGCTGGGCTTCAGAATATGGGGAACACCTGCTATGTGAATGCGGCACTGCAGTGTCTGACATACACACCACCCCTGGCGAGCTATCTGCTGTCCCAGCAGCACTCGAAAACCTGTCAGAATCAGAGATTCTGCACGCTGTGTGCTATGCAAGCTCATATTACCCGGGCCCTCTATCAGCCTGGAGGTGTTCTCCAGCCCCTGCCAGAGCTTGTTACTGGCTTCCACAGACACCAGCAGGAAGATGCCCATGAATTTCTGATGTTCACTATGGATGCCATGCAGCAAGCATGCTTGCGTGAGTACGAGCACGTAGACCACCACTCTGATGACGACACCCTAATCCGTCAAATATTTGGAGGATATTGGAGATCTCAAATCCAGTGTCTCCACTGCCATGGCGTTTCAAACGCTTTTGACCCTTACCTGGACATTACCCTGGATATCAAGGCAGCCAAGAGTGTGAAGCAAGCCTTGGCACAATTGGTGATGCCGGAAAAGCTGGATGGTGAAGATTCATATTATTGTAGTTGGTGTCTAAAGAAGGGGCCTGCTTCCAAGACGTTGACTTTGCACACTTCCTCCAAGGTCCTTATCCTTGTATTGAAATGGTTCTCAAATTTCACAGGCAGCAAAATGCCTAATGAAGTGCAATATCCTGAGTATCTTGACATGCATCAATACACATCTCAGCAGAATGCAGGACCTCTCATTTACATACTCTATGCCATGCTGGTCCACGCTGGGTGGAGTGGTCACAACGGACACTACTTCTGTTACATAAAAGCTGGAAATGGCCAGTGGTATAAAATGGATGATGCTAAGATCACCGCCTGTGACATTACTTCTGCCCTCAACCAACACGCCTACGTCCTCTTTTACATCCAGAAGAGTGAAGTAGAAAGAGACGGTGAGAGTGTGTCAATAGGTGGGGAACAAAGATGCGTCATGTCTGACCATACGGGCATGGTTGCAGCCCAGTGGGAGCCTGAAAGAGACTCCAGCATCACAATGCCTGAGTCAGAGGAGCACTCGGAAGACACATCAGTCAAGCAAGTCACCTTAGACCAGTGGAGATTCCAGCAAGTACACAACCTTCCAAAGCCTGAATTCAACCTCAGGAAAATCGATCCTGCCCTGCCTGCCCATGCGGTCATGATTCACCAGTCAAAATACAGAGATGGGATGAAAAAGAATGATCCTGAACAGGAAAACTACCCGCTCAACAAGTCAGCCAGGGAGATCTCAGCTCAGGGGGTGAGGAACGTTGGCAAAGTCCCTTGTCTTGGAGGGAGAGCCAGAGCTACCAAGAGGAGGAACAAGGAAGGGCAAAGGTCTCTGGATGTATTCCAGTCATCTCACTACAGGCTTTGATGCGCAGGCCTGCACAGACACACACAGACACACACTCACTCACAAACACAGGCGTCTATAGGAAATACTGTGTGTTATAGGTGTGAGTAATCTTGAAATATTGAGGGACTATCTTTCTGGATGTTCTCATGGGATATGGCATTCAGTGTGAACTTGTGAGTACTGACTTTGAGGTCTAGCTGTCCACAGTGATGCTATTGGAGAAGGCTGGATTTATCTGGGGGTCTGAGGACTTTCCAGTTGTGCTGTGTTTGACTGAAGAGTCAGTTGGTGGGGGCTGGAGTATTTGAATTTTTCAATTTAAGATACTTGTGAATGAGTTTAGTGACTGTGAAAGATTGCATCTGCAATGCATTTGGGATATATGGAGAATAAAGTTTATTTTTCTGGTCTTTTTTATTATATGTATTTGGTGGATATTACATGTATTTGGGGGTTGTCAAAATAAGTCCAGTTGTGTGCTCTTTAGAAGTCATGGGCTTCGTAGGCTCCACAGCTTTGAAGATGAGGCATTTTGTTTTGTTTTGTTATTAATATTTGTTTTTAAGATTTTTATTTATTTTCCCCCCAAAGCCCCAGTAGATAGTTGTATGTCATAGCTGCACATCCTTCTACTTGCTCTATGTGGAACGCAGCCCCCGCATGGCCAGAGAAGTGGTGCGTCGATGGGCGCCTGGGATCTGAACCCTTGCAGCCAGCAGCAGAGTGCATGCACTTAACCAGTAAGACACGGGGCCGGCCCGTTATTAGTATTATTATTATTATTACTTTTGGTTATTGAAGATGAGGCACTCTTAATATAGATTTTGTGGTTTATATGTGTGTGACAGGTATGGGGGTAAGTGTGCACACTTAAGAATTCAGGTGTTTATGCATACAGTCTGGCTTGGGGCAGACTGGTATTTTGTGTTGGGAGAAAGTTTGTGTTTTAAATGAATTCAGGGAGGAGGGAAGTGTGTGTTTCTGTTCTGTGTGAAGACAGTACTTGGATTCACAGAGTTTTGCAGTTAGAGCGTAGGCAAATAATTATTTGGAAATTAGGGGCAAAAAACCTTCTGCCTTAATCATGGAGGCTTTTCATGGAGATGCAAATGTCTTAAGGGTAAAAATAACATAAAATGAAATGCTTCCAGAATATAGTTTTCCTGTGTTTTTGGCTACATAGTATTAATATCTTTTAAAATTGTCCTGACTGCCTCCTCTGTCATCAAATGTTATCTGCCAGCTTTCCTTAAATAAATATTGAAGGTCACACTGAGGGATTCCTTCAGACGTGTGGAGGCATAGTGTTTGTACTGCCATGGGTGTCCTGGGGAGGATTCCCTTACTTTTATGAGGCTCTTCAAATTTATAAGTGGACTCTGAGGGCCAGGAACATCTTGTGCTGGCCTTAATGACCCAGGGAAGGCATCCTTACCCCACCAGAACTACCCAAATCCTCTGAGGATAATAAGGGACCCAGGAACTGCTCTTAGTCTCCTAAAAAGGGTGGAAAAGTGAACATGCAGCCCGGACACTCCTCAGAAATGGCTAAACACTCACCTGAGCAAGTACAATATTTTCTGAGTCCTTCAGGAAGTCCATGCCCCTCTCCTGCCTGCCTGTGTCTGAGGATGAACCCTCCACCAGGTCAGCACCTCACAGAGAAGTATGAACATTCTGGAGTCTGAGAATATTATATGGAGATGAGAAACCAGGTTTTAATGGAGGAAATAAGGCTGGGGATCTGGATTATGTGTGAAAATGCCCAAATGTGATGATCCAGTCATCCCCTTCCTTACTCTCTGTTCATATTAACAAGGACATTTGCCAAGAAATACCCACGGCTACATTTGTATCAGATGAGATGTGTTTGAAACTATACAAATGCAAATCAACAGGAGAAAGGGTTAAAAAAAAAAAACTCAGGGCATCTGGAAGAAGAAATGGCAACCACAGTGAAACTGAATAAATTAGAGCTACACAAGTCAGCAGGGAGAATTTTCAGAAACAACTATCTGAGTCAAAAGGTAAGGTGCATAATGAAACTATGTTGATAAATGTGCATGTTTTTACATGCAGAAAATATATATTGTTAAAAGTTTGCATGTGCTTACATATTAACATTTTAATTGCTTGGAAATGGTAAACAATAAATTACTATGTATTTTCCAGGAGATGATTGGATCAAATATGATTGAATCATGTTGATTACATCAGATTACCTTTAAAGATCACCTTCACTTGAAGAGAAGCTGGTAAGGAAACTTCCCCACAGACAATTCTTCAGGCATCCTGGCGGCTGCATCATGTCCAGCAGAGTTTGTCAGCATCCACCCCTCTGAGAACCTACTGACACACAGGAGGTGGAGAGAAGGATTTCAGGTTGGTGTCCATTACAATGTTGGTCCTTGGTTTATACCTCAGATAAATGGTCTAATTGGAGAAAGAAGTATCAATGTGGCTTTGGATGTGGTAGTATGGATTCTTTAAGTTGTAATTGTATTTCTTAGGAGAGAAACTGATAAAATACATCATTCAAATGCAAATTACATGATGTTCAAATTCTCCTGATTTGTGTGGGGCAGTGTACGAGCAGTTAGGAATCTAGTGTTTTGCTGAGGGCATTTAAAGGCTAAATAATTTATTTTTCATTCTTCATTCAAACATATACATTTCATACTTATTAGAAATGATTTTAAAAGTGTAATGCTGAGGATAACACAGTAAATGTAACAGTCCACACCCTCAGCAGTGAGGCCCCCAGGCTAATAGGGAGGCAACATTTGTCTACGTTAAGTTGTAGCTGGAAATTGCCTCCTCTCATGTCAAATGTGACCATCTGAATTTTGAAGAGGAAAGCATGTTTTATTTCAGATTTTTAAATATCATCGTCAGAGGTTAGATGTAGCACTCTCATATCATTCCTTATTTGGAATGTCTTGGAAACTGTTTTATTTCTCTTATCTAATATACTGTAATGTTATAGCTTTCATGAAGTCTCAAAAATCAGTCATTATTGAGTGAAAATTGATCTTCAACATTTATATGTCCTTGTCTATGCAGGAGCATCTTCTAGGAAAGGGTGATCGTGACAGAGGATGGTACATGTCTCCTCATGTGACACCACTTTGTGAAAATAAGAAAATGTTTGTTGGTTTGATTAGTGGTCATTGAGGCCCTATCTTCCCAACTTGTAGAGAAGATGCATGAGGGACATCTGTCTCTGTGTCTATGTGACCCATCGTCCCTTTTCATGTGAAGCAGGACATGTGAAAATTAATACCTGAGCAAGACTGACCTAAAACTTCAAGCGGATGAGGCAGATGGCAAGTCAATACAAACAGCACCAGCTCCACAGGCCCCAACAGGCAAGAACATGATGAAGGACAGAGGGGACCAGGCGGACAGAGAGCTCCCCACAAGAGGAAGAGGACCCTAGAGTAAGTTGAGTCTTGAGTCTCTTGGGATGAGGGGGCTCCACAGAATTCAGAAAGAGGTTTTTACATGGAATGTTCTGCATGCATAACTCAGTTATACCAGCCCATGCAACTAGCATGACTTTCGACCCCATCACCAGGCAGATTGGCTCATTTAGACACTCTGAGTAGCAACCTCACTTTCTGGTTGCCATGTCCAGACTGGTGTTTGACAGACCTTGAAATATGTCCATTTATTCTATAATCCTTCCTCCTTGCATCCCTCTCTAAGATGTACTGTGGCAGGGCCATAATATCTTAAATATCTTGGCACCTAGTGGGCCACTTGCCTATGTCCTCTCTTTAAAACCTATATTCAACTCTCACAATAAGACCATACATTACCTTTGAAAGCTGACTGTGACTTCTGCTGTTTCCCTCATCACCCTTATCTCCCACCCACAGGTGAAGTGCAATGACTGCCCAGACTTTGGACACACAACAGGAAGCCTGAGCTGCCCCATGATTTGCTCAGATGGGGCTCCACATCCCTAGCCCTTGGGCCAAATGAAGATAAGAACTTGGAACCAAGGAGCCCCTGGAAGCCCTTGAACACGGGATCCTTTAACAAGACTGAAAGAGAGAAGGAAAAATGATAAAGGTAAGAACGTGGAAGTTTGTAACCAATCCTAGGCTATAGCAACCTAAAGACGCTTTATTTCTCAACCTCCACACCACATGCACAGCCATCTCAAGCAAGTACCTACAACCAGGACACAAATAGACAAGAGCTGCATATCGTCCAGGGGTCCACCTCAGGAAGGACCCCATTCCACTCTTGAAGAAACACTAAAAGTGAGAGAAAAGGGCACAGGTGGGAACTTTGCACATCACAGACACAAAAACAATAGTCTAAACTGCCAGGGGAAACCTGGTAGACTACCTGCAGTTGAGGGATGGATCTGAGCTGAGGTGAAGGTCCGTCATAGCTGAGTTCACAGGACTTCAGTACTTGCCTCACTCTAAAACCCCAAATAAGGCTGGACCCCAAGAATTTTTATTTGTGTTGTGAACTGGACAAAAAGTGCAGGCAAGAACTGCAGGTGAGGTAGGCTTGTAGCTCAGAAACATCCAAGGAAACTTCAAGGGATAAAAGCAACAAAATAGGATGGAATTGGTGGAATGTGGTGATCATCTGAGGGTGAGGGTCTATTTCTCTTCTGGGTAACGTTGGATTGCTTCACTCCTATGCTCCTTTTGGGTGAGAAATTTCTTAAAATTCCATTCTGTTTAATGGGACTCCAATTTATTTGTGTATCTTCAGTTTTCACCTTTCCTTCAATCTTTGCTTTTGTGCAGTTACTTGCATGGCTGCCAACAAGAAGCTAGAGGGGCCATATGGAAGTGATTTAATTAGATGCCTCTAGAAGGAATATCTTTTAAATTGCAGTAAATATTCCCAAATTGTCCATCACACATATTAACCATAAAATGGTCTTAAAAACAGCATTAACTCCTACACTCACTGATGAGAAAAAGCTTGTTTCAACTTAATCAACAGGACACGCTATTTAAAAATCTTGGGCCGGCCCCATGACTTAGCGGTTAAGTGTGCTCACTCCGCTGCTGGCGGCCCGTGGTTCGGATCCCGGGCGTGCACCGACGCACCGCTTTTCCGGTCATGCTGAGGCCCCGTCCCACATACGGCAACTAGAAGGATGTGCAACTATGATGTAAAACTATCTACTGGGGCTTTGGGGAAATAAAAAGAGAACGATGGGCAATAGATGTTAGCTCAGAGCCGGTCTTCCTCAGCAAAAAGAGGAGGATTAGCAAGGATGTTAGCTCAGGGCTGATCTTCCTCACAAAAAGAAAAAAATAATAATAAAATAAAAAATAATTAAAAAAACATTTTATTTTCAGTCTGATGCAAAACTATAACAGGTTCATATTGTGATTTAATTTTTCCTCATTACCACTGGGTTGGATTTCCTTTCATATTAAAATGACCACTTGTAATAATTTTACAGCTAAATTCATGTTTATATGCACCCTGACTTTTAGTTTGGTTGATTTCCAGTTACCATTCATTGAGAGGAAATCCTAATATATATTTTATGTGTGGTGTCTTCTCTTATAGCATACAGGCAGACCAATGTCCCTCCATACTCTGAAAAAAAGTCTGTCCTAGATCCTGTTCTCAAAGGTCAGCCACCTCTCAAGAAAACTGCCATGAGATGCCCTGAAGTGTCTCCTATCAAAAGACCTGAACTAAACTTCGTTTTGCCACCTGTAAAATAAAAGACACAGAGTGGATATCACGGAATCCCTCCAGCCTCCATTCATGTACTTTGGCCAGGAGTCTACCATCATTGTCCAGCTCACAGACAACAGACATGATGTCAGCTCGCATGATGTTTGACAGACTGCCACCAGAGTACTTGACCATGGCCCTGCCCTCAACTCTCATGTTTAAGCCAAGTATCCTGTTGTTAACTCAAAGCCAAACTTACAACCTCCCACTCTGAGATTTGGCTAGGACTCCAAACTCCACATCCTGGCACAGTCAAGAGAACTGCCCAGATCTCCTTGCAGGATTGCCCTGTCCAGACCCTCAGAAAAGAATTCAGACACACCCTGCTCCCTGACAAAGCTGAGACCACACGATAGATGCTCAATAAATTTGTTTAATGTAAAAACACATGCTGTTTCCTGAAGTTTGCCTTGCTCAGACCTTATGGTCACCTCTATTCTTCACTCAGTTTCCTGAGGGTAAGCAAATAATTCAAGCTTTTGGGGAGACCCTGGGTGATCTTCATTGAAACACACTGTGTTGGTATTGAGAGATGATGGTTGTGTGCCCTGTGCTTGCTTTCCCAGGCTTAGTGCTACTGGAAGTGGGTCTGGAGGGATCAGCATCAGCATCACCAGGGAACTGGTTAAAAATCGAAATTGATGGGTCCAGCCTCAACTTTCAAAATTATAATTTCCTAGAGTTGAGGCCTGTATATACAAGAAATTTCTATGTGCATTAGAGAATGAGAAGGAATATTAGCTAAACACTTTTCAGCTCTGGGTTACCACTGAAGTACCCAGGTTAATTTAGGGAACACCGTCATCTCAGAAATGATGCTGAGTTGTTCTGTGGTGGCCCCAGCATTAACGCTCTTTTAATACAAGCTTCATGACTTTCTGACCCACTGATCCCTCTACTTACAGATCAAAGCCTAGGTAGCCCCACTGAAATCATTCAAATCCCAGATTACCATTTATGCATGGCCCTTCTATTCTCTGATTCCTGTGATCATCAGAGGATTCCAAAAGGTAAAAAATGTTTCCGTGCCTCGCCAGACCCTTTGAATTGCTAGAAATAAGGACCAATGCTATTTTATTTTTGTTAGAATCTACAAGACAGTAATGGGGCAGGATTGAGGGCCATGAGACAAGGGCCTACAGGTAAAAATAAAGACCCACAGACCCAGGTACCAAGGAGACTGAACCATTTCAGAAGTTATGGCAGGCTGGGGTGTGGCCCAAATGTGCCATCTTGAATTTTCCCTTATTTTTCATGACCTTGTGTGCTAAACCAGGGGCTGCGCTGTTCGGGAAGCACAGAATCCTGCAGACTGAAAGAAGCACTCGCCAATGGATTTCCTACAGGGAGGTAGGAGCAGTCATTTGTTCTTCCTAAGGAAATAATCTCCAGAGGTATGTGATTACTCTTGATCCTGGTCAAAGATGTTCCTAAATTAGAAACTGAACATAGCAGGTGACTTAAGTGATATCCTTGCTCACCACCTCCCATGGATCTCAAACTCTGCGGCCTGCTGGAATCAATTTCAGAGCTTTTAAACTTCCAGTGCCCAGGCCACAAAAAAGACACCATAAATTAGGATCTCTTGGAGTAGGATTCAGACATACATATTTATTAAAACCCCCCAAGTGAGTCTTATGTGGTTCAAAGTCAGGAAGTCTGCAGGCATGCTTATCCCACTTTAATCTGTCTAAGGGAAGATTGTCAGTATGGGCACATTGTCAGAATGCATGTATTAATGCCATTGGGCTGGCTGTGCCTGGGAATCTGTATTTCTAATAAGTCCTAGGTCCTACTAAGCTTCCCTTTACCCAGTGAAATAAACTTGGATGAGTAAAACTAATTATGAAAATGATCTGCATACTTATAAATCAAAATCTCATACTGTATGTCACATTCGGGAGAATTTTATTAATATTGAAAGAAAATTTTAAAACACACCTTTCTAATGACGTCGAATAAGGCAAATGAAAAAAGCCATAAGAATATTCCGCATCAGCATTTTCACTGAAATAACTCCACAGAGTCAAAATATCTCATCCCAAAAGAGGGTACTGTTTAAACTTTGCAAAGCACGTCTTGGAGCCCTTTACCCATTTTCCCCAAATTCAGAAATAGGCAAAAAAATACAGATTAAATTCCTAATTTCCTATTATCTTCTAGTTTAAAAGTCACCCCTGTAATTTGACTCAATATTATCAAGTGGATTTCACTATAAAACAACTTTCCATTCCAATTTGATAAGTATGGAATATCACTTCTGCTTCCGTCATGAAAGAGGGCAGTGTTTGCCTGTGTGTGTCCCAAACATCATCTGGGTTTCCACCATTTTTCCAGCCACAAGAGCTAGGAATTTACTGATACAGTAGAAATAGCCTGCACCTGGTAACTTCTCCTCCACATTCTATAGTCACTTCTAAGTCTTCTGGTGCTACAGGACATGTCTTCATTGCCAGGAGGTGTCTCCCTCCCAGTCACTCTCTTCAGAGGAAGAGGAAACCTGGAGGTCACTATCAAGGACACTCTGTGGGTCATGGGCACAGTGTCACTCAGATTTCTCTAAGGTGGGAGGGCTCTGCCCAGGAAGGGTTGGGTTCTCAGCTGGAAGGCAGGGGGGAGCATTCAGGAATCTGGAGCTCCACCAGCCCTTGTCTAATCTCCTGAAGACCATTCTGAGGGGCTGGCCTGGAACATGGTTCAATTCTGGACAATGGGCCACAGTGTAGAGCTGGGTGGTATTCAGGTGAGGTCTGTTGTGTGGAGGCTGGAGGTCAATGATTTGCCCCTGGGCATGCATCTTTCTGGTCACTTGGGATACTGCTGTGGGTCTGAGTCCAGTTGCCCGTGATAGAGGCTGGATTGCCTGGAAAAGCTCCAGATGTGGTCTCTGGGTGCTGTTCTAGGGGGTCTCGAAGAGACTGAGTCTCAGTTTCTTTTGGAGGTTCTGGAAAGTCTGAATGGGGTTCTAAGCACATGTCCTCCTTGGTGCCTTGATGCTGATTTTGGCTTCCTTGTCCAAACTGTGTGCAGCAAGCTGTTGGCAGCGATAGGAGTTGACATCCAGATACTTGGCCTATGCCTGGGGGTTGAGGGCGTGGCCCAGGCCATGTGTCTTGGAGGGATACTGAGGATCTTCCAGGGAGGAAAAATGGGGCTTCTTGCCCCTCAGCTGGACAAAGAGAGTAGAATCCTGGGCAAAGCATTTGAGTGCTGGGTGAGGATTGTCAGGGACAGACATTTCCTGTCCATTATTAAGTCCAGGAGATGATAAAAGGCTCAGTTCAGGTCTTTGGAAGACCGACACAATGGGGCCCATGGACCTCATGTCAGGTGTCCTCACAGGTGGCCTACATGTGAGATTTAGGATCACGACCGATTTCCTTTGGCTCTGTGGAAAGGCATCAGCCTCTTTGCATGCTGGTAGATAACACACAGAAACTATGTATTAGAATTTCCCCACCATCAAAGACAAATTGAAATTAACCAAATAAAAAAATTACAAAAATAAGGAACTTATAAAACTAAATTGAACAGTTCAACATACACAAGTGTTCCATTTCAATAGAGTGAGGGACTCAACCTCAGTGGTGATCAGGAAAAAATAAGTTACAATGTCACCTTGATAAAGGGTTACATCAGATAAGAAAATATAAACGTTCTTCATAACAAATGTCTCTTGTTAATGAAGTGGAACTGAGCTCTTTCATACACTTTTCTAGGAAATGTATGCTGCTAATGCTGATTGGGAGGCAGTTTGGAGACTATAAGTTGTTTTGATGAACGATTTGCAGGTATGGACCGCTACTGAAAAGATGCCTCTTCTGGCTTCAGGGATTATACATTGTGGAAACATCTGAGAAAATCACTTCCACTTTCCTCACCAGCATACTGTTGGCAGACCTGCAAGGAATTGTGCCAAACCCAAGAAAGCAACAAAAATAACATCTGAAAAGCACACTAACTGATCACATTGGCTGGCATTGAATTGAACAATTCCCTCTCACAGAAGGGGGTTGAGGCATATCGGCCTCACCCAGAATAGAACAAGAGGGGGGACCAGGGGAGACTCACTCTCATGTAGTCACAGGACTCTGTTGACAGATTCCTTCCATTCCAGCTGCCAATTCCCTTGGGGTCTCCTGGGATATCTTTGCAGTAGAGCCTTGCTCTGCTGCTCTTGTTGCCTGCAAAAGAAACCATGTCAAGTGGAAGGAACTCAATTTCCTGTCCCCAGTTGGGATGGACATTTCTGCGTCCCACATCCAATCAGTGTTGGGTTGTGAGACAGGTCTTGAAGCCCTGGGTCTTTGCCCCACCTCAGATTCTTCCCCCAGCTGCAGAGACCCCTGCAGGTTTTCTCATAAAGTCCTTTCATTTAGATTCCATTGCTTTTCTCCCTATCATGGGCAAAATTCCAAAATGTTCCCCAACCGCTCAGGACTGTCCCAGAATAGAATGAGCTGCTGAGTGTGGACTCTGGAGGAGAGTGTGCTCCTTTCTCTTTCTCTCCATGTCAGTATCCTGGCCTGCAGGTGGCTGTGCACACCGTGTGGAGGTGGAGAAACAGCTGAGTCACCTTGAATTTCAGCCCAAAGATTAGTTACACCCTCCCAGGTTCCTCACCTTTGACTTTGCACCTTCTCTCTCTCTGCCTTGTTGAAGGGCCCTGGGTTAGGTGGGACCTGCTGATTCCATGGTACCAGGTTCTCCTTTGGCTTTTTGGAGCCCAAGGGCTGGGGGGCTAGGGACCCTTGCCAACGCTTCCTGGTGAACCAGATACTTCTCCCCAAATGCTTTGCGGTCCTTGCACTTCACCTGTGGGTGGAGGAGGAGGTGATCACTGAGTCAGCAGAAATAATAGGGCGATTTCAATGTGAATTTAAGGACAGATTTAGAGAGGCGAATATTGATTTGGGAGAAGGGACGGGACATATGGCAGTACCTGTCAGGATATTGAAGGTATGATGGTGCTTTGCAAAGCCTCTGTTAGGGAAAGACACGGGAGGAAGGATTGGAGGTCTCAAGGTGAACAGAATGAGCCAGATGGAAAGATTGAGACCAAAATCAAGTGAGACACGACAGGAAATAGGAAGTGAGGTTGTTCCTCTGAGTCTCCATGTGTCTGGTGATGTGGTCCCAAGGTAGGAGATCTTCGCATGGGAAAGGACAACGGAGTGATGGACACAGAACTGTTCATGTCCAAACCGTGTCTCTGGATTCCATGCACATCCCTGGTGACCCACAGACGCAAGCCTCCACACTTCCCCTGGGATCTTCCTCCTCTGGTGGGGTAACCCTCTGCACTACTGGTCCCTTCAGCTCCTTCTTCCCTTTCTAGGCATTAAAGAGTCTGGAGGACCTATAGTGTGTGGAATGGCCCACCATCTGCCTTACCTCCTTGGAGTGTCAAGTCAGTGTTCCTGGGAATTTTTTTTTTTATTTTATTTCATTTTATTATATTTTATTTTAATTTTATTTTATTTTAGAGGAAGACTGGCCCTGGGCTAACATCCATGCTCATCTTCCTCTACTTTATATGGGACGTCGCCACAGCATGGCTTGACAAGTGATGAGTCAGTGCGCGCCTGGGATCCAAACCTGCGAACCCTGCGCTGCAGAAGAGGAGCACAGGTACATAACATTTACGCCACTGGGCCGGCCCCCCCTGGGAATTTTATTTTAGATTTCCTAAGTCAAAAGAGAAAGAAAGCTTTCAGATTCATACAGAGACAAAAGTCTCTCATGCACCTTCTTCGCCAAGTGGTGATGCTGGGACTGCAGGACGACTCAGCCAGAACACATTTCTCACAAGGTGATGTCTCCCTCCCAGAGGTTTTGTCCTTCTCCCTGACTCCCTCCCCCCACAATAGCACTCTGCCCAATACCAGACACGGGAGTCATCCTTTGTGAATTTGCATTTCCGTCCTTAAAAGAGTGATTTTAGAGACTTTGACGATGTCTATCATAATGCACTCTATTTGGCCAAAGAAAGACAGTATTTCCTGAGGTGTACCCAATAATCCATGCCAAGGGAATGCTGCAATGAATGCTGGGGCACACCTATTGGAAAGTCAAAAATAAAGTAAATTTTCCTCCTGAAAATTTGAATTTCCTCTTTAGCATAAGAGGAGACAGTTTTGAAATTCAAATTCACATAGAAAAAATGTTTTCTCCTCCAGTAGACTGGAAGCTTCACAGGGTCAGCAGGGTCAGACCTATTTTGTTTTATTTGTCATCTTCATGCCACAGTTTTTTTTTTTTTTATGCCTCATTTTTAACAAGTTTCCAGAAATGTGAACTGAATATGTTTGAACTGAAGATGAACAAATCAGTTTTTTAGGCTTTAAATGCCCGTAGCCAAACCCAGCAAATTTCTGTATCTACTTATTCACCACCCCACACACATCAGGGGCTGGGATCTATTTCCTCTGGAATTTCAACCTCATGTAATCATTTGTATTGAATATGATGTGTTTTATCGGTCTCTTTCTCAGAATTCCTATGAAAATTAAAGAATCTATACCCCAGTGCCTAAAGCCACATCACTCCCTACTTTTCCTACTGTCCTCTTTCTCAGAGGCATCGTCTGAGGGGGCAATTTGTAATGGAAACCCACCTGAAATCCAGCTGTGCTCCTCCAGTCCGATTCTTGACAGATGGGTGCATGAATAGCTTGCCTGAATGTGGTGCAACTTCCAAGGTGCCTGTGGAAGTGTCAGAGGGGGAGTTTCCTCTCTGGGCAGGCTTTTACACTGTTTGTAGGTCACGTGACCTTGTTAAGAGGATTAAAGGGATCTCAGTCAATCCTTCTAATCCTCCCACCCTTGATCTAAGCAGGTCATGAAGCCATGAACCATCATGAACCGTGCTGCATTGTTTAGAGTTTTCAGGCATTTTAAAACGCCATCTACTCTTGGACATACTTTTAAGAACGTCTATTTTCTGTAAGAAAAATAAACTTTTGTGCCTAGGCCTGTTTCCTTCTGTACTTTGTATTTCTGTTATTGTGGTAAACAATGAGTGTCATAATATTTACTATTTTAATACACTGAAGTGGAGAGTTCTATGGCATTGAGTATATTCACGTTGTTGTGCAATCATCACCATCATCCATCTCCCAAGCTTTTACGTTTCTCCAACTGCAAGTCTGTATCTATTAAACACTGATTCTTGACTCCTCTCTACCTACAAAACATTCCTCATCCATACTCGTTTCTATCTCCATGAATTGGACAGCTCTAGGAATTCATAGAAAAGGCATCGTACAATATCTGTCTTGTGGGACTGGCTTCCTTTGTGCTTTGTATTGTGACTCAAATAATTGTTCTTGAGGACTCTCCACGTTGACACATGGAGCTATAGTTCACTCAGTTTCACAGTGCTTTACTAGGAGTTGACTTCTAGGAATTGGAGTTTTCTTTTTTAGCCTCATCTCTGATTGGTTGATATTTGTGTTATTTTCACCATTTCTCTTCCTCTAACAGTCAGGCCTGTGAAAGTGTTAGGCACATGTCTTCCTATTTATTAAGGGACAGTTAGGAATGGAAATGCCAATTATCTCATCTAGGCAATTTCTCTGTTGGTCCAACAGACAATCGCGTCCTGTAAAACAGATCAACAAATACCACCCCCAATAGCACAGGTGGAGTGTCTCCATTCCTCCAGATTGTTGGTACTCTTGGGAGTTTCCACAGTTTGTGATTTGCATTCATTTGCAATTGTATGGATTCTTAAATTTGCATTTCATTAATTATTTATGAATCGGCTCACAGCATCTGGGTCCAAGGCCCTGTACCCATGTCTTGGTCCCACCCTTGTGCCCACCACTGGGCAGCAAGTACTCCCCAAAAATCTCCCACAGCAGCCTGGGTCCTCATCCTGGCCTCCTCTCATTTCAAGGACTGACTGCCCCTTTAATCTCCCACCACTGGCATAAGTTCTCCTCCTCACTCCCGCCACTAAACCAGAGTGGCGTTCGCCACTCTGAGGACCACCCTCCCAAGACAGAATAAAGGGATGCTTTCTTAGAAAAAACCTGTAATTATATCAATTTGCATACACTGTTTCTGGTTCTGTTCTTTCAATTATTAATTTTTCAATTATCTCCTCATCTTTCAAGGGAAAATCCCTCGGGATTTTGAATGGAACTGATGGTATTACCCATTAATTTGAAGATACAGTGTTGTTTTGTGATTTTTTTTCAACAATGATATGTGTTAACGACCACCAAATTATATGTCAGTGTATTTCAATTGGGGGTATTTTATATTCTTTCATAAAACTCTATACAGATTTTCCTAGATATAAGGTATGGATCTATTTATTTTGGGAAGGAGGGCTATTGTCAGTAATCCTTCCTCTAAATTACATTTTAACTAAAATAAATTATGCCTGAATCCTACATCTTGTTAGTTTTATTTGGTAGTTTTATTATTTTGCTGAATGCAGCTATTAATTCAAAGATTTTTTCTATGATTTTGCCAGGGTGTTCTTTGTAGACATTTGTTTCACTAGCCAATACCAAATATGTTGGGGTTTTATTTCCAAGAGTGCACAATGCCGTCATTTCTCAGGTGTCAGTGCCCTGCCAGTGTGTGCAGCACAGTGTGGAGAAGAAGCAAACACTGTGGGCTCCTTCTCTAGTTCTGTCTTTAAAGGCATGAAGTTTACCTGAAAGCATGTTGTTTGGTTAAGAACAACATGTTTTTAGTTTTAGTCTTCTGTTTTTCCATTCCGTTTTTAGTAATCATGGTTAACTTCATCGATATATAAAATTCTGCCTCTCTTAATTTCATCATATTTTATCTGTAATTTTATCACGTTGTCAGTCAGTGTAACAGACTTTCTAGTCTTATACCTGAAATTTGCTCAGACAATAGATGGTAAATGCTCTCCCCACACCACATACAGAAAGGTGATGAGAGGAAATATGTGGGGAGGGATGTGTTAATTCACCGGATTGTGGTGAGCATTTCCCCATGTACATGTTTATCAAATCATCACATTCAATGTGTATGATTTTATTTGTAAATTATAGTGTCAAAAATTTTGGAGAAATATGTTTTCTAATTTTGGAAATTTGCCAAATAATGGAATAAAGAATAAAGCATTCCTGATTGCTTACAAATTATATTGATGATATTATTTTGCATCCACTACTGTTTTCACTTGGATTGAATAGTTAATGATTTGGCCCATATAGTCCTAAGTAAGACTGCATTATATGTTTTCCTTCAGCTCTACCCATCTCTTCCCGATCCATTTCAGATTCATTTCCCTCTTTCCCCACAGGGGCAATTAATGGACTGAAGTGAGCCCCTGAGTAATGGCTCTCAGTTCTGGGAAGACCGTCATCTACGCTTACTTTCAAAAGTCAAAGTTAGCTGTGAATTTTGAAGGATGATATTTTCTAAAGCAATTTAGCTTAAAATGGGTTTGTTTTGTATCAGTTGGATTAGCCTCTGTGATCCATTTCTCTGGAGCCCTTGGGGGGCCCTCAGTCACAAGTCATGATGGATGAAAAGGTAAGAACATGGGCAGGGTCTGAAGACCTAGTGGTTAGGTACTGCTCCTGGGAGGGCAGGGCTTGAGGGTGTCTGGGAAGTGCACTGAGGCTACTGAAGAGTCAGAAAGAGGGGACCTGTTTTTGAGGGTGAAGCACTAAAGGCTGCTAGTGTAGCTTGGGGAGGGAGATGGCCTTGACTTAGAGGAAGAGAATATGCAGGTACCTCCGGGGGTGCAAAGCTTTGGAGGGGCCAATCCATTGGAGGTGACCTGGAGCAGGAGCCAGGGGCTTTGACCTGGACAGCTAAAAGGAACTGTGTGAGTGAAGGGCTGGAAATGGGAAGGAAGGGGAGGAAAGGGTGGATGTGGGGCTTACAGTGGGACCTGGGAAGACCTCAGATGATGGATGGGGAGGGGAAGCAGGAAGGGCAGAGGGGCCCTGGGCCTGGGTGGGGAGGAGAGAAACTCAGGGTAACTGGTAGGAAGGTGAGCATCCCTGTTGCCCAGGGGAGATCTAAGTCCAGCTTTGGGTTGGGGAGGAAATGTGAAGGGGAGTGTGAGAAACCAGTAAAGAGAAACCTAGGACAAGGAAATGGGTGTGAAGATGCCAGGGGAGAAGAGGGGATGGGAAGCTGGGCCATAGGAGAGAGACCCACTGATCCAAAGTAGGGTCCATGAGGGAAGCTCCTGCCTTTAAAGGCAGCAGGCATTCTAGTGTCAGCCAGGGACTTGCCAGTGTAAGTCTGCTTGCAGGGATCCCTGCTGCCCCCAATCATCCTGAGAAAATCAGACCCTTCTTTCACGAAGGAAATCTCCTCAACATTTTATAACAACCACCACAAAATTGATTCCTAAGAACAGTTATAATAAAAATAAAGATGAAAAATAATAATAATGACTGCAATGACAAATAATTTTAATAATTAATATTACTTAATATTAATATTAAAAGGAATATATGGAATTTATATTAGAAAAGCCCCTAAGTGAATGGCAATGGACCAATAAGGTGCCTGTGAGGGAGTTTGGAGTCAGCGCCCTAGGATGGCACCATGAAATGTGTTCCCTGATGGCAGAGAAGCAGCAGGAGGGATATCATGGCCCCACAGGACATGTGTGACCTGGTCAATCCTGTGCAAATTCCTGAAGCAGGGTCTAGCAGGCAGAGGTGTAGGGGCTCTGTTCCTGTCCAGCCTTCTTCAGTTCACTCAACAATTTTCAGAATTTCAGCCATGTGACTAATTGGATGGGTTCCCTACAGGAAGGCATTTCCCCAAAGCCACTCCTGGGCCTCCCCTTGGAGCCCTCCTCCTGACTGTCAGGAACTTGGCTCCTCCAGGACTCCATCAGCCCTCACAGCCCAGCTGCCCTCCTGCCATTTGGTCTCCCAGACTCGCACATGTGTACATCTGGTCTCCCAGACTCTCACAAGGGGTCATCTGGTCTCCCCCACCCCCACATGCTGCCCAGGCCAGCAGGAGGCACCACGGCCTGGTATCCTTGGAGGAAGTGGACCTTCATGAGGTTGCTGGGGGCGGGATGTGCTCTCAATGCTTCCAGGACAGCTCTGTCCTTCCCTGGACATTGGGGCATCTTTGAAATTCCCTGAGTTCCATGCACATCATTTGTGGGCGTTTCCTAGGAAGCTAAATGGACTAGAAAATACTTAGGAGGCTCTGGGGTGAGGTGAATCTTTCTCCTGCCATTAAATGAAGGATGGAGGAGATCCATAGTCCCCCAGGTGGTTTAGAAAAATTCTGGAGGCTCAGGTGGAACACAACTAGCCAAAGGGTAACTACTCAATATAATACATTGTCTATAAGCAATTTGAATAAAATAAATTTGTTAAAATTCAATTTCCCAATACAGCAAACTTCCATTTCATCAATGTCACTGACATACCAAACCCTTATTTTTGTCAATGATAAATGAATTTTAAGTCAATTCGTAATTGTATGTCATATATATTTAGCTCCACTAAGGATAGTTAAGACAGTTGAGTTGACCAGTGTCCGTTTTGTTTAATGATACCATTAAATAGGTTATAATTTGTTGAAAGTTGGAATGTTTTATTGTTCTAATGAAATAATATTTATCAAGGAATGTAAACTTTGTCATTAGTATCCCAAATGTAATTACAGACTGAGGCAGAAAATGAGACAAAAATAACAAAAGGAACCAAGTCAACAAACTCAAGCAAATGTTGGCCTGTGACTAGAAGAAATAGGGTCAGGAAAACTTCACAGAAAACACTTGCCACAATGGAGAGGAAAGGGGTCCCCTACAGCAAAACATTCATGAAAACATCCAGGAGTTAAAGGAACTAAGAAACTGAGTGATCAGCAGTTGCTGATGGAGTTTTCAAAGAATTAAAACTAAATCCATATGGGACCACAATAAATACAAGATACCATGGAGACATAGAATCTTAGTCTTAAAGGAATGCTACAGACAAATGGTATTATGTATATAGGAACATATATATCACTGTGTTGAAATATTCATTAATATATATTTTATCTTCTGGCTGGCCCCTTGGCTTAGCAGTTAAGTGCACGCACCCCGGGTGACCGCCAACGCGCTGCTTATCCGGCCATGCTGAGTCTGCGTCCCACATACAGCAACTAGAAGGATGTGCAACTATGACATACAACTATCTACTGGGGTTTTTTTGGGGGGAAAAAAAGGAGGAGGATTGGCAATAGATGTTAGCTCAGAGCCGGTCTTCCTCAGCAAAAAGAGGAAGATTAGCACGGATGTTAGCTCAGGGCTGATCATCCTCACACGCACAAAATATACATATATTTTATCTTCACTCAAATAAAGTATCTATTATGTTCTCTTCATCTGTAAGAGTAAATTAGGAGATCTACACATACTGCTTCTGAACGTCAATCTCCTTTCTAACTACCACAGACCTGCTCTTCTGTCTCCCACCTGCTGCTTCTGAGAAAAGCCCTCTTGTCCTTCAAGAATCACAGGAGCCCTTCCTTAAGGGAAGAAAATGTGAAGTAATCCATATAGAAGCTCAGAAGTAAGTGCACGAATCAATTTCTGTACAAACATTTATAAAATATGTAAAATACCTCATGGTAATAAAAATATCCTCAATTTGATATCATGCATGGAGACATAATGGCATCTCTTAAAATTTGTAAGTGAAAATAAATATATACTTTTGTGATTACTTTAACTCAGTGACATAAATTTCCTCAGGTAAACTACACACTGACGGAGAAGACAGGACAAGAATAAGAAAACAAGAAAAAACCAGGAACACAAATGAACCAACTGTTAGAACAAATAGAGGAAGGAAGATACCCAGTCATGGACTTGGGCAAAAATAGGAATAAAGATCCCCCACCCTAGGAAAATCTGTCTGAAGGGAGCCTGAAGTGAAAGGTAGTGAGGAACATAGTGTGAGCAGGAAAGTGGAGGGAGGGTTCAGGAAAGCTTTTGAAAGGCAAGAAATAAACTCTGCTCTTAAAGATATTCAAAAGGTAAATACCCACAATCATTTATGCACTTAAATGTGCTGTTTTTTATATTAAGATATTATTTGTCAACGCCATAACTTGGTTTTATTTTATCCTCCTGGTTTACCTGTGGAAAACCTATTCCTTCTTCAGGATTGGTAAAGTTGTGCTTTCCTTGATGACAGTATTTGTAAGGAAACCACTAGAGGGGAAAAATAAAATACTGTATAAATAGACTCATGAAAGGTGAATACATAGAAAAAGAGTAAGTATAATTTAGGCATTACCATTTTTTCTAAAATTTGCTACTATAAATGGAGACAAAATGAAATAATAAAGCAATTTGTGATAAAATTATTATGACTAATAAGAGTTATTTAACGAATGAAAAATTCTGATCAACTTGTGAATCTGAGAGTGAGATTAGAGGAATAAAAAACAGTGCAACAGCATATCTTTGGATTTCAGTGGCATCCCTGTAATAATCAGCCTTGGGGAAGTGGATGCACTGCTGTTTCTCCTCAATGACCCTCCTTTCATCCTGACCTGCCCTCCTCACTCCACCTGCTCTATGGGAAGACGCCCTTTCTGCTCTATGACCAGGAACAACTGTGCTTCCTTGAAGGAGATGTGATGGAAGTTACCCATGTGACTAAACAAACGCTTCTATAAATGAATTCCTTAATATAAATGTAGAAAACAATTCCAAATTTTCATTTGTTAGGCAGTGTTCTCTTCATTTTGCCTTCATGAATTTAAAGATCTAGAAATCACTAAAAATTGATGGTAAAAATGTAAATATATAATATTTACTCTTTTAGCTAAGTTAAATACTGACTCTAATATCTGAATTACAAATAAAGAAATAAAACATGGCCCAATAAGCAAGAATATATATATATATATATATATATATATATATATATATATACACAAAAGTAATTTATAACTGATGTTTGAAAGTGGGATCAGGGAAGATACTCTCAAAATTTCTGTTGTCAGAGAGAGACAGAGTTCCCGTCTAGACGACACTCTGTGTAAAGTGCCACCTTGTCATATGTACTAGAATATGCTGAGAGACCAACAGCATTGTAGAAGAATTTAAACTACAAAGCATGGAAAGGTAGAGCTTCTTCACAACAGGATCCTTCTAAAGTTATGCCCCATCAGGCTTGGGGGCAGCTGTTGGGAAATAGTAAAGCTAGCCAGATCACAAAATCCTATTTTCTCATCCCCAGAACCATATTTCAGAACTCCATTGTCACTATTCTCATTTTACATTACATAAATGTCACCTCCAGCTGGACCAGGAGTTCGGTAATAAAGAGGTCCTAATGGTCTCCCCTCACAATTGAGTAAATGCAGGGAAATGACCTGCCCAAGATACTCCTTTAGGAAAATATTGAGTCTCCTCCTGTACAAACCCTGTTCTCTGTTGTGTGAGTACAGCTTGCTGTGACTTATCTACACAGAGGAGTTTTCTACCAGCCTGTTGTCAACAACACTACTTCTGATTATACCCCTTGAAATACCTGATTTTTAGGCAACATTTTAAAAGACATGGGCAAGATGTCTAGGTTAGGATTTGGGAAAGGAAAAACCAAAACAAGTTAATGAACAAGGAAAGATAGCGAAGTTCTGCTCAGTGTCTGATGAGGGTGCTCTTTGTCATGACCACACACCCATCCAACTCCAAACTCATGAGCATCTTCCCTGCTTGCCTGTGAGCCTGAATTCCTTTCAAAAGTTAAGCTACTCCTAGGAATCTCAGGCCTGGTCTCAACTGGGGACGCTGGATAGGATTCAGGTGGTGTCTGTGCTGGTTTCATAAGCTCAGGATGGCTTCACTCACTTGTCTGGTGCCTTAGAAGGGAGGACTGGGACGCTGAACTCTACCGGTCCTGTCACCCTGGGTGATATCTGCACATGGCCTCTCTATGATGAATGTCAGATTTCAGTAGTCATGTCTCAGGGTCCCCAAAAAAGGTGTTCTGATAGGTGGGAAGATTAAGACATCAACGTCTTGAGTCCTGGGGCAGAAACAGTGAGTCTTCCTCCCTCTTCTGTTGGTTCACAAGTCACCAAACACACCCATTTTCAACCAAATGAGCTATAACTCCATCTCTCCCCACAAGCACTAGACACTGAGAAAAGCTTCAATTCATCCTGGGTTAAATTGACCCAGACAAGATCTCTATTTGCTTAGCCGGGGTATCAATTTGCCACAAGCTGGGCCTCAACTGAATTTAGGCCTACCTGGACTTGGATTAATTTCTATGGTCAATAAATTGTGTCTGCAGACCCAGGATCAGGCAGAGTCACCCAAACAACTGCTGTGGTTCCTGAAGCTGCTCAATGTGCCAATATACCTGGTGGTTTCTCTGACCCTGACCCATAGGTCCACGCATGTGGGTGTAAGTGTTCAGAAGGAAACCACTGTCCCCCTCCCCTCAGGCTAGTCTTGTTTAATCACCAATCAGGGGCAAAGGGGTGGGTTTGCGTTCTGGAAGGTAAGTGCCCAGGAGATGATTTAGGGCTTTCCTCACAATCCCAATTGATCTGATCTCTACTTCCTTCTCCAGGTGGCTGGGACCAGGATTTCCTTGTGTCCATCTCTCCCTGACCACACCACATATCTCATCAGGGGACTTTTGGGCTGTGAATATTCAAAGAGGCTTGTCACCTCTTCATTCTCCAGATTGATCACCTCCTTCCACAGAAACTCTCCATATAAAACTCCTGCAAAGGAGTTCAAGGATTTTCATATGGTCAGACATTAATGTCATAATCAAAGATTCAAGTATCATTCGAGAGTGTAATGGTTAATTCTATTTGTCAAATTGAATGTGCCACCAGGTGCCCAGACATTTGGGCAAATGTTATTCTGGGTGTTTGAAAGGATGTTTTGGGATGACATTAACGTTTAAATGAATAGACTCTAATAAAGCACTTTGCCCTCTTTACCATGGGTGGGCATCATCTAATCATTTCAAGACCTTTATAGAACACAAAGGCTGACCCAACTCCAAGCAATAGAGAATTCCTCCTGCTTGACTTCTTTTGAACTGAAACATCTGCTCTTCCTGGGTCTTGAGCCTGCAAGCCCTCAGACTAGCACTGCACCATTGGTTCTCCTGGTTCTCAGGGCTTCGGAACTGAGCTGGAACTCTATGCCAGCTCTTCTGGGTTTTCACTTTGTGGACTGCAGAACTTGGGACTCCTCAGCCTTCATAATCACATGAGCTCTTTACACACATACACACACACACACACACACACACACATCCCTATCGGTTCTGTTTCTCTAGAGAACCCTGGCTAAATAATGAATCAGAAATTTGATCTATTCCCTCTCTTGGGCGGGCTCACATCCAAATCCCAGGCTAAAGGTGAACTAGGAAAACTGTTCCGCTTTATCCACCCCATATTACCCTGGGAGTAAATGTTCTTGTTGTAAAATGGCTATGGTGAGCCAGAGGAGAGGGGGTAAGAAAGTCCTATAAACCTGGCTCCTTCTAAGTCATGGCCAGGGGTAAGACCACAGCAGTTCCCTGATCACTAATGTCAGAGACTTTCCTGGATCTGCCAGGATTTGAGTGTGACCACGGGCAAGATTCTCCTCTGGTCCTTAGACGCCCAGCAAGTGATGCGAAGTATCTCCAAATGCTATGAGAATCCCACAAAAAGTTATGCATGGGTATGTTCACAGCACTTTTATCTTTAATCACCTAAAACTAAAATCAGACCAGGTTTACATCCATAGAAAAAATAATCTGGGGTAATTCATTTAATTGTGTACTACTTAGTAATAAAAAAGAATGAATAACTGATGGACATGACACGTTTATGCTAATTGAAGTAAACTTTATGCAATAGAGTACATACTCTATGATTTAACTATTATGGAGTTCTAGGACAAGCAAAATTTATCCCTGGTGAAAAACAAAATCAGCACAACGGTTATCTTTGATGGTATAGTTGTGGGGATTGACTGGGAGGGGACATAAGGGAACTTTGTGGAGGGAAAGATAATGGTCTATGTCTTGATAGGGGTTTGGGTTACATAGGTACATGTGTTTGTTAAACTTCTCTCTTAAGATATGTGCAAATTTTATGTAAAATGTAAAATTTTAGGCAAAAATATAAATTTTAAGTTAAATGAATAAGCTATAATACTATTGAACTCTAATAATATCACACTGAATTATTTAGGGAAAAGTTTACTGATACCTGTAACTTTCTTTGAAATGGATGAAAAATAAGATGGATCGATGGGAGGAATATGGGGAGATGAGTAAATATGTGCAAAGCAAGTACATCCAAATGTTAATGATAGAATCAATGTTGTGGGAATATGAGTTAAATGTAAAATCCCTTTCCATTGTATTTGATAGTTTTCTTTAAGAAATATTGGGAAAAAAACACACAACTTTGAGGCCCTTCCCACTTTGATGTGGGAAAAAGTCTCATTTCAAAGGGATATAAAGGTTCAGGGCAGCTAGATTTTTCAGAAGTGAAGAAGCTTGTTGAGAGACTGAACCATACAATAAAGAATCATTCTCAATTCTTGATTCCTTTAAGAAATGCCAGAAAAAACTGTTCTTAATGTTCCTGCCCTACCAGCTGCCTGGAGCAAGGGAGGTATTGCTTACCCAGATCAAAGGGCAGCCGCAGAGCTCAGGAGCGTGGATATGACACTATGAAAGACACACTACTCTTGAAGGTGACGATCAGAGTGATTATCATCACCACGGGAGGAGATCAGCTTTGTGCTGGTTCCACTCCATGAATAAAGGGTTAGTGCTGGACTCATGCTTATTCACACTTCAGTGAAGAAAATACACTATAAGGGGGTTGTCAGCGGTTAACATGGCTTTCTCTCATCCACTTGTGGATCCAGAATCTTTGATGATGTTGCCCATTAGGAATCTGGATTTTGTTCCAACAATTTATCTATACTTTCCTTTCTGACTTGTGCTACCTGCAGTGAGCACTTGCTTGCTACCACTTTCTCCATTGTTCATCCTGCCTGTGCCCACCTGAACTCTGCTCCATTTCAGATGGAAAAGCTCTGCATCTTTTTCAACACTGTAAAAATTCCTAGAAAAATGTGGTACTTGCCCTTTCCAAGGTTTTTTTTTTCCTCCTCTGCTGTTCTGCCTACAGATTCTCCCCACAGTGCTCTCCTTCACACCTGCACTTCCATTCCACTTGTCGGCCCAAGTTCCCTACGCTTTCTGGGATTTCCCATAATTTCTACTAGAGTCATGGAGCTCAGGGCCTTGTCCATCCTTGTGATGTGGTTCCTATTTTCACTTTCCCCTTATCAAGTAGATTTTGGCATTTTCTTCCCAAACCCAAAGGGCTCGGCATGTTTTTACTCTCTTTCTTTACCTGCCCCAGGGTAGGGAAGGAAGACACGCATAGGAGGGTTAAGGCTTGAGTCTGTGCCGAGACCCAGAGGAGGAGCACGGGTCAGGGCGGTCTCCTCAGCTGGATGGGCATTGAGGCGGTCGGGAAAGAAGGGGCAGCAGAGGGAGCAGGAACCAGAGATTTCCTCCCCCTAGACTCAGTCCAGGGTCAGGCCCTGGGGCCTGTATGTCTATCCTGCCCTTGCCACTTGCCCAGCCAATCCGAGGCTGAAGTGCTGTACATGTCAAAATGAGGCATCTGTGACATCATGCCTGTCCCTACCCACTTGACTGCATTGGGAATTCCTCATCCAGTGGGCCCTGCCTCCCTCCAGCTGAGGAGACACAGCCTACAGGTCCTCCCTCCTCCGTCCCACTGACTATGTGCCCTGTCCAGTCTGGACATATCTCCAGTTCATTGGTGAATTCATTTAGTGTCAAATGACCTTTCCAAGGTCACAGTGCTGGCTGGAAGAGCAGAAACCCCGAACATGTCTCTGAGCTCAGGGTTCAGAGAGCAGCAGGGGTCGCAGAAGCCCGGCAGGGTGCTGCTTAGCCTGGTGGTGCTCTTGCCCCTGTCCCTGACACCTTTGCCACAGATCTGCCCCTCTGATGCCCTGTCCCAGCACAGTGACTGAGGTTTCCAAGGTGATGGTAAACCAGCCACTTCTTATTTTATTAACTCATTCATTAATCCCTTTAATTTCCACAAGAGCAGCACACATTATGTCCTTTGTCAGCCTTCACTACAGTGAGGTTTTCCATTTTTGTGGTTTTCCTATTCTTCGTTTTTGATCTGTATTTTCGCAGCAGATAATTAGTTTATTTAGTCAAATTTAAGGTGATATTTATTAACAGAAAAACAGAAGTCATGATCCTGTCACAGATTATTGTATTTCCCATAGAATTTTCAGCTGGCTCTGTTGTATCAAAAAAAAAAAAAAGAGGATTGTTGAGACAAAACCTTCCTTGAATAATCTCCTTTGAAGCTTCTTGTCCATCATTTTGTAAACAAATTGAAGTTGGCAAAGAATAAGAAGAAATTCTGAGAATGAAAGAGGCAAGGTGAGGCATATATAGCCATGTCTGTCTCTTATATCCTAGTTGTTACAAGTGAACATTGTCTCCATGGATTGAATTGTTTTCCTAATTTATTTTTTTAATTGTTCATTGTTAGTGTATAGAAATGCAACTGATTTTTGTGCAGACTTTGTACCTAGCAACCTTGAAAACCATTACCTCTAACAGTGTGTGTTTATGTGTGTGAGTGTGTGTACATGTGTTTAACGTTTAGGCTTTTGTATATAAAAGGTCAGGTGACCTGTGGAGAGAAATAATTTTAGTTCTTCCTTTTCCATTTGGATGTCTTTTAGTTCTTTTTCTTGCCTATTTTCTCAGGCTGGAAATTCTACTATTGTGTGGACTAGAAACGGTGAAATTCAATAAATTTGCCTTGAAAAAAAAAAGCATCTAGTCTCTCAACAATGAATCTGATACTAGCTGTGTTTTCATACGTGGTCTTTATTATGCTGAGGAAGTTGTCTTCTATCACCAGTTTGGTGAAGGCTTTTATTAATATAGGTGTTTATTCTTGTCAGACACTTTTTCTGCATCAATTGAGAGCTTCATCGGTGAACACAAAGGCAAATCATTCGAGATGATCAGTCATGGCTGATAGATGAGCCACAGATGTTCCCAGCATATTCGGCCTATGCCATTTACTTCTTCACAGCAGACAGGATCCTTAGATCAAAGGCCCACTGGTGCCAAACTCAAATTCATACACACTGAATTGTTTAAAATGCAG